>NW_019944066.1:44593-51130 GCF_002910315.2 Salvelinus sp. IW2-2015 | reverse complement strand
AGTCAGCTGTTTGTTCACCCACACCCGCTCGGAATTACTAATAACCAGTGGTGGGCCGTCAGGGCCTGCAAGGCCTTCTCTGCTGGCCTAAACATCATCAGAATATACTTTTTTTTTAAATATATTTTCCACAGATATGTATTAAATTATTCCCCAGAGTAAGAGTTATACTCTTCATTTCATAGCTTTCCTCTTGGTTGCACTGCTTCCAGCCCAGGTTGAGATTTGGAGGGCTGTCTTTATGTTAGATCTTTATCCAATCATATTCAGCCATCATGTGTTGCCAGGGGTCTAAAATCTGCCCTCGGGCCTTCAGAATCAACAGTGCGGGCGCTTGTAGCTTAAAGTGAATGGAAATTAAAATTTTGTGTCAACCAATCAGCTTAGAGTTGGCTATTGTACGCCTGCTGGCTGGCTCCAGTGTTACACAGGAGCCAGCTAGCAGGCGTAGTGCGTCCACGTCTTTTGATTGGATTACCAATATTGAGAGGCAGGTCCTATGGGCAGGTCTATGCAGATCTAGGAAACTGAATTTGATAAACGAATTAATTCGCGTTCTACTAAGCGTTTTTTCAACCCACAATGGCGGAAGGAGGAGAAGATATCGATTTGGTCGAGGATATAATTATAACGCCATTCTCAAGACGAACTTTTCAAAGAAAAGTTAGACATTGTAAGGAGAGGTCGCCCGACGCCACAAAAGCCTGTCACAGGCGGGAAAGGGGTTCGTTCGCTCGCCACTTTGAAAGTTTCAACTACGAGCGCTATGGCTCCGAGAAGCACTGCAAACTGTACTGCTGGGAATGCCTATTATTTGCAAGTGATCGATTTGGTGTTTGGAGCTACACTGGCTTTGCAAACTTGAGTTGTCTGTTAAACACTGTTTACCCAAAAATGTCAATTTGTCAATTTCAAGGTGACGCAACGCCTAGTTATACTGCGTTTCTGTCTAAATGTATAGAGCCATGGCATAATGATGGTAATAAGAGGTGGATTAATTCGGGTGGGACTGTGTAGTACCTCACTGAAGGCCTAGGCCCCAGGCCCACGGCACGCCACTGCTAATAACCGTCCACAACAACCCGACTAGATGTGATAAAGTGAAAGTCTGAGGGCCGCACCCAACCCCAACCGCAAATATAGAAAATACGCTATGACTCCAGTCAAAGCGCGGAACGATTTTTTGACAGGAAAAAAAAAAAAAAAAATCTGATTTATTTTGAAATGAAATAATTCCTACATTTTGGTAGGCTATTTGTTAGTCGACTATTCTATAATATTAGCATGTAGCTTCTCTTTGTCATTAAATGTTGACCTAGAATACTAAACAAACCCTTGATCAACATAATAATGTAATAGATCGATAGAATGAACGCTTCAATCTAGTTGACGTCTGTAAAGTGTTCTCTGTCATCTTTTGCAGAGCTGCGCACCACTAACACGTACACACACATGGAATTTAGTACTTCATTGAGCAATGGAGGGAGGGAGGATATATTCCTAAAGAATTCAACCATTCACTGTCAGTCATTAGTTATCTAAAATACTTGAAATCAAATGCACAGTACTAAAATATATTTAAGGTAACAAAACAGAAAAATACCTAAACTATTAAACTCAACTTAATTCCGCACTTGTCACAGAGTTGTGGAATTAGACAGAAGTCTAACTTACCGGTGAAGTCACAATACAGAGACAATGAAGAAAGAAGTAGACCAATTACAATCTCCATTTTCCATCTAACTATCAACGAACGTCTCTCGGTGAAGTATTCCGCTATTCTGTTAGACGAGTTGAAGATGAAATGTGCTCGCACTTCCGCTTTTCAGAAGACCGTTGAAAGTGAAAGTATTCTTTACTGGAAAACACCCCAACGACCCCTCTGTCTCCCCTCTCTCTCTCTCTGTCTCCTCTCTCTCTCTGTCTCCTCTCTCTCTCTGTCTCCTCTCTCTCTGTCTCCTCTCTCTCTCTCTGTCTCCTCTCTCTCTCTCTGTCTCCTCTCTCTCTCTCTCTGAGTCTTCTATTATCTACAGCAGTGGTAGTCATAGTCGAGGTCACGAACTCGAGGGAGAACTGCAGTGCACGCGCCCAAAAAATAATTAAGAGTATAGATTATTGTATGAGACAATAGGAGAGGATAGAGGGCAGGGGTGGAGAGTAAGAGGGTATCGGCAGGAGGGCAGATATATCAACCAGTCAACCAACATCTGCATTGTCACATACATAATTCTATCCTTGACACTGATGCCCAATCTCTCTGAGAGATAGATAACAGAGAGAGAGAGAGAGAGACAAATAAGGACAGTAGTCTATAATCAAGTGTTGTTAAGGTTAGAGGTGTCTTTCATCAAACAGGAACAGTGACCCAGATCAGGACAGTAGTCTATAATGGAGTGTTGTTTAGGTTAGAGGTGTCTTTCATCNTTAAAATTGTGTTTTTTTAAAGAGTTTTAAAAGTCTCAGCTGTGTCTGCCCCTCTTACCTGTCCACCCTCCAGTTTAGGAACTTCACCTCCTTGTCTGTTAGACCCATCCCTCCCTGGGTGGCTTCCCAGCCCATCTCTACAGGGGTATCTGAAGTGCATTTGGCTGAAGCTGGGTCTCCATACTTCACCACCAGCCTGGCAGGACTGACCACAGGGCACTCAGCATCTGGAAGACGAAAGTCAAGTTAAAACTTTATTGTTCTGTTATTGTTGATTTTATTGTTCAAACCAAACAGGACGATATTATTGTCTAATGTTTATCTATCTGCATGTTAATCAACCACATGTTACACTCCATAACCCAGAAATAGCCACACACACAAGGAGAAAGAACATGCACACACACACACACACACACACAAAAGAAGAAGAACATGCACTCTCACACACACATACCACACACACACACACACACAAAAGAAGAAGAACATGCACACGCATACACACATACCGCACACACTAGTGATGCGTGTGTTGACTCATAGGGTCATTACATATTGTGTGGTTGAAGGGTGGGTTGACTCATAGGGTCATTACATATTGTGTGGCTGAAGGGTGGGGTGACTCATAGGGTCATTACATATTGTGTGGTTGAAGGGCGGGTTGACTCATAGGGTCATTACATATTGTGTGGCTGAAGGGTTGAAGGGTGGGGTGACTCATAGGGTCATTACATATTGTGTGGTTGAAGGGTGGGGTGACTCATAGGGTCATTACATATTGTGTGGCTGAAGGGTTGAAGGGCGGGTTGAAAAAAGAGAAAGTATATCTTAAAAAATCAATAAATGTATCATTCTTGTGCAATTTATACAGGCTAAATTGAGGTTTTTCTTTCATTGTTTTAGGCTATCTGGTATTAGCGTATAAGCCTACACTTTGGAGCTTAACTGCACGCTCGACAAATAGCATAAACTGACAATCGCCAAATAATGCTTTTGGCAGCAAATGTTAACGTCAATCCACGGAGGGCAAAAAGGACATTGTCGACGTTGAATTCAATAAGACAAAATGCTGCGAAGGGCAAGTTGAAAATAAAGAGAAAGAACGTCCAGAAAAGTAATGTCTGAAAAATAAGTGGTAAAAGAGTGTGATGATTGGGAGGCGCTATATAAATTCGACAGTCACAAGACGGGACTTCAAATAGGGCTATGGTACGTCAAGGGAACTGTAGCCTTCAGTTCAGATGTATTCAATGGAAACGGAAATCTGTTGGTAGGTCTATAACTTCTCACATAGCCATAATATGAACTATTGCAGAACTAAGCATTTCTTGCAGTAAAATGATACACCAAATGTAGACAAAATGTGGACTTGGGAACAGGTGTGGAGAAATATGATTTCTTTAGTTCTGCATCTTGAGAGAATACAATGCTCAGTTAGCACCTCCAGATGGTATCTATCTTCATCATTAAACAGCATAAAACCTGATAGTATTTCAACCACATAAAATATGCATCGAAGCCGAACTGCAATCTTATTAGAAACACATTGGGTCATTTTCACAGCTTTCTTTCTCCTTACAACCGGTCAAATTGATGTCATTTGGACAGCTTTCTTTCTCCTTACAACCGGTCAAATTGATGTCATTTGGTCATTTTGCACAGAAAATCTTTCCCGTTTTTTTTGCGTCATTGTATTTTCTCCCCGGTCCCTGAACGTCTTTGCGTCATTGTATTTTCTCCCCGGTCCCTGAACGTCTTTGCGTCATTGTATTTTCTCCTCGGTCCCTGAACGTCTTTGCGTCATTGTATTTTCTCCCCGGTCCCTGAACGTCTTTGCGTCATTGTATTTTCNTTTCGGACGCATACAGTCCACACTCAACTTTTCCAGACGGCCAAACATTCAATGAGATCCAGGGATATGGTGCAACAAAAAATGTTTATTCTTCTTATCTAACAAAAAGGTATTCTCCAATCAACTTAAAGCAGAGATTACTTGAAATGCAAATACATAATATAATATGACCTGTCTGTCTGTCTGTCTGTATTTCTGTATGTATGTCTGTATGTCTGTATGTCTGTATGGTCAAAAAACTATACCGCTCCCGCATCTAGCAAGGACTCCTCCCCCCGAAGGCCCAACTTCCTGCCTTTATACTAACACAATTAACACAGTACAATGAATGGGCAAGAGGGGGGGCCAAAAACTTAGTTACACTAATAACAAATGAATATATCTCAATCAGGTAAATAAATCATAAAGGTACGTACCTAATATTTCATCATATACATTAATATTTAATATATTTACACAAATGTACATGGAGCTCAGTATGTTCAGTCTTTTATACAAATATGTCCAAATCGGCTCTAACACATAGAATGCCCACCCTAATCACACGATAACCCAGAAATAGCCACACACACACACACACACACAAGAAGAAGAACATGCACACGCATACACACATACCACATACACTAGTGATGCGTGTGTTGACTCATATTTTGTGGCTGAAGGGCGGGTTGAGTGGGTTGAAAAAAGAGAAAGTATAGCTTTAAAAAATCAAGAAATGTATCATTCTTGTATTCATACAGGCTAAATTGAGGTTTTTCTTTCATTGTTTTAGGCTATCTGGTATTAGCGTATAAGCCTAAACTTTAGAGCTTAACTGCACGCTCGACAAATAGCCTAAACTGACAATCGCCAAATAATGCTTTTGGCAGCAAAAGTTAACGTCAATCCACGGAGGGCAAAAAGGACATTGTCGAAGTTGAATTCAATAAGACAAAATGCTGCGAAGGGCAAGTTTAAAATAAAGAGAACGGAGGGCCAGAAAAGTAATGTCTGAAAAATAAGTGGTAAAAGAGAGTGATGATTGTGAGGTAATATATAAATTCGACAGTCACAAGACGGGACTTCAAATAGGGCTATGGCACGTCAAGGGAACTGTAGCCTTCAGTTCAGATGTATTCAATGGAAACGGAAATCTGTTGGTAGGTCTATAACTTCTCACTTAGCCTTAATATGAACTCTTGCAGAACTAAGCATTTCTTGCACTAAAATGATACACCACATGGAGACAAAATGTGGACTTGGGAACAGGAGTGTAGAAATCTGATTTCTTTAGTTCTGCATCTTGAGAGAATACAATGCTCAGTTAGATACCATCTGGAGAGGTGCTATCTTCATCATAAAACCTGTATTTCAACCACATAAAATATGCATCGAAGCCGAACTGCAATCTTATTATAAACACATTGGGTCATTTTCACAGCTTTCTTTCTCCTTACAACCAGTCAAATTGATGTCATTTGGTCATTTTGCACAGAAAATCTTTCCCGTTTTTTTTGCGTCATTGTATTTTCTCCCCGGTCCCTGAACGTCTTTGCTCTGCAAAAGATGACAGAGAAAACTTTGAAGACGTCAACTAGATTGAAGCGTTCATTCTATCGATCTATTACATTATTCTGTTGATCAAGGGTTTATTTAGTATTCTAGGTCAACATTTAATGACAAAAGAGAAGCTACATGCATCTAATTATAGAATAGTCGACTAACAAATAGCCTACCAAAATGTAGGAAATTATCATTTATATCTAAATCTTGGTATTTTTTATAGTTTAGGTAGTTTTGTTACCTCAAATATATTTGGAGATTGTAATTGTCTACTTCTTTCTTCATTGTCTCTGTATTGTGACTTCACCGGTAAGTTTGTTACCTTAAATAAATGTTACTACCGTCCATTTGATTTCAAGTATTTTCGATAACTAATGACTGACAGTGAATGGTTGAATTGTTTAGGAATATATCTCCCTCCCTCCATTGCTCAATGACGTACTAAATTCCATGTGTGTGTAGGTGTTAGTGGTGCGCAGGGCAGCTGTTTGTCACCGCTCGGAATTACTAATAACCCGTCCACACAACCCGACTAGATGTGATAAAGTGAAGTCTGAGGGCCGCACCCAACCCGCAATTATAGAAAATATGCAATAGGCTACAGTCAAAGACGGCGGAACGATTTTTTTGACAGGGGAGTAGGATTTTTTTAACCTGATTTAGATATAAATGATAATTTCCATATTTTGGTAGGCTATTTGTTAGTCGACTAA
>NW_019944066.1:28881-42365 GCF_002910315.2 Salvelinus sp. IW2-2015 | reverse complement strand
CAAACATGCCCGTTACCATGGAGACACGTGAATTAATGATCAGGAATATGAGAATTATCAATAGAATGTGCTTTTCAGGGTTCAGAGTGAAAACACCAATGAATCTTTCATTCTGGTTCTGTTTGATTAAAGTGACACCTCTAACCTTAACCACTTGATTATAGACTACTGTCTTATTTGTCTCTCTCTCTCTCTCTCTGTTATCTATCTCTCAGAAGATTGGGCACCAGTGTCAATGATAGAATTATGTATGTGACAATGCAGATGTTGGTTGACTGGTTGATATATCTGCCCTCCTGCCTATACCCTCTTACTCTCCACCCCTGCCCTCTATCCTCTCCTATTGTCCCATACAATAATCTATACTCTTATTTATTTTTTGGGCGGTGCACTGCAGTTCTCCCTCGAGTTCGTGACCCGACTATGACTACCACTGCTGTAGATATAAGAAGACTCAGAGAGAGAGAGAGGGAGAGGGGTCGGTGGTTGTTTCCAGTAAAGAATACTTTCACTTTCAACGGTCTTCTGAAAAGCGAAGTGCGAGCATATTTATCTTCAACTGTCTAACAGAATAGCGGAATACTTCACCGAGACGTTCGTTGATAGTTAGATGGAAAATGGAGATTGTAATTGGTCTACTTCTTTCTTCATTGTCTCTGTATTGTGACTTCACCGGTAAGTTTGTTACCTTAAATAAATGTTACTACCGTCCATTTGATTTTCAAGTATTTTCGATAACTAATGACTGACAGTGAATGGTTGAATTCTTTAGGAATATATCCTCCCCCCTCCATTGCTCAAGGACGTACTGAATTCCATGTTGTGTGTAGTGTTAGTGGTGCGCAGGTCACCCGCTCGAATTGCTAATAACCCGTCCAAAAACAACCCGACTAGATGTGATACAGTGAAAGTCTGAGGCCGCACCCAACCCGCAATTATAGAAAATATGCAATAGGCTACAGTCAAAGACGGCGGAACGATTTTTTTGACAGGAGCAGGCTTTAAAAGAAAATCAAACTATTAAACTCAACTTAATTCCGCACTTGTCACAGAGTTGTGGAATTAGACAGAAGTCTAACTTACCGGTGAAGTCACAATACAGAGACAATGAAGAAAGAAGTAGACCAATTACAATCTCCATTTTCCATCTAACTATCAACGAACGTCTCTCGGTGAAGTATTCCGCTATTCTGTTCGACGAGTTGAAGATGAAATGTGCTCGAACTTTTCCTTTCAGAAGACCGTTGAAAGTGAAAGTATTCTTTACTGGAAAACACCCCACCGACCCCTCTGTCTCCCCTCTCTCTCTCTCTGAGTCTTCTTATATCTACAGCAGTGGTAGTCATAGTCGGGGTCACGAACTCGAGGGCGAACTGCAGTGCACGCGCCCAAAAAATAAATAAGAGTATAGATTATTGTATGGGACAATAGGAGAGGATAGAGGGCAGGGGTGGAGAGTAAGAGGGTATAGGCAGGAGGGCAGATATATCAACCAGTCAACCAACATCTGCATTGTCACATACATAATTCTATCATTGACACTGGTGCCCAATCTATCTGAGAGATAGATAACAGAGAGAGAGACAGATCAGGACAGTAGTCTATAATCAATTGTTGTTAAGGTTAGAGGTGTCTTTTATCAAACAGGAACAGTGACCCAGATCAGGACAGTAGTCTATAATCAAGTGTAGTTTAGGTTAGAGGTGTCACTTTAATCAAACAGAACCAGAATGAAAGAATCATTGGTGCTTCTCACTCTGACACCCCGGAAAAGCACAGGCTATTGATAGATTCTCACCATTACCACAGTGTCTCCATGGTAACGGCATGTTTGCCCAGTTTCCGGTGAGCTAAACAGAGGAAGTGAATCTGCAGGGCAGGAAGTTGATTAGATCTGACAGAGAGAGAAAAAGATACAGAGTCTTTCAAACAGACTTACAAAGAGGATAAATGTCACAGCCACAAGAAATTGACAGTCAGGAGTTAAATGGACGTGACATGTGGAAAGTCATTGTGGGAGGTTCTGAAAACTAAGAAAGGAAATTGTTGTGTACTGTGAAGTTAAGGTGAATGTGCTTCATATTATAACATATGGAGGCCTATATATCCTCATACGTCTGTTCTGCTGGAGCCTACATTGATTTATTTTATTTGAAGTTATATTGTGATATTTGTTCTACTGTTACATTTATGTCTTGTAAGGCCCACAGCAGAATATGTGTTCATATGCATATGGCCTGTGTTCTGCAATTACATCTAAAAATGTTTCTGTACATTGATGTCTCGAAAATTAGGCTATAAGAAATTCTGACTTATTTAAGCCCCACAGCTATACTCGAGTAGGTTGGCATACTATAGGCCCCTCAAACTCAACTCTGGATCTCGAAGCCAGTTCCACTGCTTTTTTCCCCATTGTTCCCCTCTAATCAGGGACTGCTTTACACCTGGAACACCTGGTGTGTGCAATCAACTATGAGGTAGAACAGAAAACCAGCAGGCTCCGGACCGCGCAGGGTCAGAGTTGAGTACCCCTGGTATAGGCTATGCGTATGATGGCTGTTTAGCAGTGACGTTTAAAATGGTTTGGAGGAATCAGCACCTTGGAGAGCGCTGTCCGTTTCACCACCATATATAGATGACTACTGGAGAGAGCCTGTCCGTTTCACCACCAAATAGTAGACTACTTGGAGAGAGCTGTCCGTTTCACCACCATATATAGTAGACTCTTGGAGAGAGCTGTCCGTTTCACCACCATATATAGTAGACTACTTGGAGAGCGCTGTCCGTTTCACCACCAGAGACAGTAGGCTACTTGGAGAGAGCTGTCCGTTTCACCACCATATATAGTAGACTACTTGGAGAGCCCTGTCCGTGTTTCACCACCATATTAGTAGACTACTTGGAGACGCTGTCCGTTTCACCACCATATATAGTAGACTACTTGGAGAGAGCTATCCGTTTCACCACCATATATAGAGACTACTTGGAGAGCGCTGTCCGTTTCACCACCATATATAGTAGACTACTTGGAGAGCGCTGTCCGTTTCACCACCAGAGACAGTAGGCTACTTGGAGAGAGCTGTCCGTTTCACCACTAGAGACAGTAGGCTACTTGGAGAGCCCTGTCCGTTTCACCACCATATATAGTAGACTACTTGGAGAGAGCTGTCCGTTTCACCACCATATATAGTAGACTACTTGGAGAGAGCTGTCCGTTTCACACCACCATATATAGTAGACTACTTGGAGAGCGCTGTCCGTTTCACCACCAGAGACAGTAGGCTACTTGGAGAGAGCTGTCCGTTTCACCACCATATATAGTAGACTACTTGGAGAGCCCTGTCCGTTTCACCACCATATATAGTGAGACTACTTGGAGAGCGCTGTCCGTTTCACCACCAGAGACAGTAGGCTACTTGGAGAGAGCTGTCCGTTTCACCACCATATATAAGTAGACTACTTGGAGAGCCCTGTCCGTTCACCACCATATATAGTAATGTACTTGGAGAGCGCTGTCCGTTTTCACACCATATATAGTAGACTACTTGGAGAGAGCTATCCGTTTCACCACCTATATAAGTAGACTACTTGGAGAGCGCTGTCCGTTTCACCACCATATATAGTAGACTACTTGGAGAGCGCTGTCCGTTTCACCACCAGAGACAGTAGGCTACTTGGAGAGAGCTGTCCGTTTCACCACAAAGAGCAGTAGGCTACTTGGAGAGCCCTGTCGTTTCACCACCATATATAGTAGACTACTTGGAGAGAGCTGTCCGTTTCACCACCATATATAGTAGACTACTTGGAGAGAGCTGTCCGTTTCACCACCATATATAGTAGACTACTTGAGAGCGCTGTCCGTTTCACCACCAGAGACAGTAGGCTACTTGGAGAGAGCTGTCCGTTTCACCACCATATATAGTAGACTACTTGAGAGCCCTGTCCGTTTCACACCAATATATAGTAGACTACTTGGAGAGCGCTGTCCGTTTTCACCACCATATATATGTAGACCACTTGGAGAGAGCTGTCCGTTCTCACCACCATATATAGTAGACTACTTGGAGAGAGCTGTCTTCACACACCATATATAGTGACTACTTGGAGAGCGCTGTCCGTTTCACACACACATAATTAGTAGACTACTTGGAGAGCCCTGTCCGTTTCAACCACATATATAGTAGACTACTTGGAGAGCGCTGTCCGTTCACCACCAGAGACAGTAGACTACTTGTCTGTTACTCTGCTGCGCTGCTACTTTGTGATTGACACTTTTTTTCTCATGTGTTCCGGCACCTCAAGCCCCCCGGATATCCCCATATAAGCTATTGTAAGAGAGATCAAAAGTAAGAGAGATAAAGGATGGAGAGAGAGATAAGAGTAAGAGAGATACAGATAGAGAAGAGAGATAAGAGAGTAGAGAGATAAGGACTAGAGAGTAAGAAGATACAGGATAGAGAGTAAGAGAGATACAGGATAGAGAGATAAGAGAGATACAGGATAGGAGAGATAAGAGAGAAGAAAGAGTAATGTACATCTAATTCTGACATCATTCATGTCACAATATCATGATAAATGCTCACTGTCTTGAAAATAGAACCCTAACAATCTCTTTTGTCAGTCTCACTAAGACTAAGAAAACTGGCAACGTACAAGTTTATCTTTATTGTCAACATACCAGAAAATTTGGCATGACACTTCCTCCCACTGGTGTCCACACAGAAGCGATTTTACAGCCACGCCTCCAACAAGTCACACCTCCAAACATGATATCATATCAGTTCGCAAACAAAAACAGGCAATTCCGCGCCCTTGGGTGTTGCCATAGTTACATTGGCAGTGCCCGTCCAATAAGGCTCGAGGTCATCAGCCACTGATACATCGACGTATTTTTCCGGTTACTTTGATTGGACTGATGTGTTCTATTTCATTGTTTACCACGTCTTCTAGCTAGCGAGCTGAAAAGTTACCATGTCGACTATATCTAATCAGCCAGGCTCAGAGCGGTTTTGTTGCTTTGTACCAATACTCTAAAATGTAGAAGTATTGTAGACCATGCTGAATTTGACTTAGGGAAGTAGCCTATAAGCTGATCATAAACAAATATTATCTTTGAGGGTCAGAAACCAAACAGTGTAATGTTTGAGTGTGAAGTGGTTTCAATCATAATAACTTTTTTTTGATTGAGGTTGAACACCAGAACACCAGAACTCCAAGAACTGGGCCTCATCATCAGCACTACTAAGGAAGAAGTCCTCCAGAAACAGCTGCCATCACATATAACTGTCATGTCCAGCTGTTTTCTGACACTGGCCTCCCTCTGTGAAGCACGAAGCTTTGACATTCAGCCAGTCACATCAAATCATCACCAAGACTAGGGAACAAGTCCTCAGAAAAAGCTGTCACCCCATCCCCTAAATTAAATTGCTGTTATGTGTATAGTTGTCTGTTCAACACTCTTGGAGCCTGTAGAAGGTCACTGTGAGGCTGTCAATGGAGCAGTACAATGGTCACCACTGTAGCTGGTCCTGATCCCTCTCAACCATTAGACCAGAGGGTGGAGGCTGCAGCCAATAGCTGATGGACACATAGTAGCTGGTCCTGATCCCCCAACCATTAGACCAGAGGGTGGAGGCTGCAGCCAATAGCTGATGGAACACAGTAGCTGGTCCTGATCCCCTCAACCATTAGACCAGAGGGTGAGTCTGCAGCCAATGCTGATGGACACACAGTAGCTGGTCTGATCCCCCTCAACCATTAGACCAGAGGGTGGAGGCTGCAGCCAATAGCTGATGGACACACAGTAGCTGGTCCTGATCCCCCTCAACCATTAGACCAGAGGGTGGAGGCTGCAGGCAATGCTGATGGAGACACTGTCTGGAAGCTCTGTGGAGGAATGGAAAGACACACACAGTGATTAAACAGTGCAGAGTCATACTGCAGTATACATTCAGAAACACCAGTGAAGGGCCTCCCGAGTGGCGCAGTGGTCTAAGGCACTGCATTGCAGTGCTACTGTGCCATAGATTCTAGGTTCGAGTCCAGGCTCTGTTGCAGCCGGCCGCGACCGGGAGACCCATGGCGCGGCTCACAATTGGCTCAGCGTTGTCCAGGTTAGGGGAGGTTTGGCCGGCAGGGATGTTCTTGTCCATCATGCATTAGCGACTCCTGTGGCGGGCCGGGAGCAGTGTACGCTAACACAGTCGCCAGGTGTACGGTGTTTCCTCCAACACATTGGTGCGGCTGGCTTCCAGGTTAAGTGGGCATTGTGTCAAGAAGCAGTGCGGCTTGGTTGGGTTGTGTTTCAGTGGACGCATGGCTCTCGACCTTAGCCTCTCCCGAGTTAGTACGGAGTTACAACAATGGACAAAACTGTAACTACCAATTGGATACCAGGAAACCCACTCTGGCTGGATTCCAATAGGAATTAAATCCCCACTCTGGTGGATTCCAATAGGAATTAAATCCCCACTCTGGCTGGATTCCAATAGGAATTAAATCCACTCTGGCTGGATTCCAATAGGAATTAAATCCCCACTCTGGCTGGATTCCAATAGGAATTAAATCCCCACTCTGGCTGGATTCCAATAGGAATTAAAACTTCTTAGATCTGAAGCGAACATGCGAGGTTCTAGTACTGGTCCGACCGACATTTCCGCTTATACATCGATGTGTGGACACCGTATATTGAAATGGCTTGCATTTTTTCCCCACCTTTATTTAACCAGGTAGGCTAGTTGAGAACAAGTTCTCATTTGCAACTGCGACCTGGCCAAGATAAAGCATAGCAATTCGACAAATACAACAACACAAAACATACAGTCAATAATACAGTAAGAAAAATAACAAAAAGTCTATATACAGTGAGTGCAAATGAGGTAAGATAAGGAGTTAAGGCAATAAATAGGCCATGGTGGCGAAGTAATTACAATATAGCAATTAAACACTGGAATGGTAGATGTGCAGAAGAATGAATGTCAAGTAGAGATACTGGGGTGCAAAGGAGCAAGATAATAAATAAATACAGTATGGGCTGTGGTAGATAGATTGGCTGTTTACAGATGGGCTATGTACAGGTGCAGTGATCTGTGAGCTGCTCTGACAGCTGGTGCTTAAAGCTAGTGAGGGAGATATGAGTCTCCAGCTTCAGTATTTTTGCAGTTCGTTCCAGTCATTGGCAGCAGAGAACTGGAAGGAAGGCAACCAAAGGAGGAATTGGCTTTGGGGTGACCAAGTGAGATATACCTGCTGGAGCACGTGCTACGAGTGGGTGCTGCTACGGTGACCAGTGAGCTTAGATAAGGAGGGGCTTTACATAGCAGAGACTTGTAGATAACCTGTAGCCAGTGGGTGTGCGGACGAGTATGAAGCGAGGGCCAACCAACGAGAGCGTACAGGTCGCAGTGGTGGGTAGTGATGGGGCTTTTGGTTACAAAACGGATGGCACTGTGATAGACTGCATCCAATATGTTGAGTAGGGTGTTGGAGCTATTTTATAGATGAATCACTGAAGTCTTTGAGGGATGTTTGGTAGCATGAGTGAAGGATGCTTTGTTGCGATATAGGAAGCCGATTCTAGATTTAATTTTGGATTGGAGATGCTTAATGTGAGTCTGGAAGGAGAGTTTACAGTCTAACACAGACACCTAGGTATTTGTAGTTGTCCACGTATCTAAGTCAGAGCGTCCAGAGTAGTGATGCTGGACGGGCGGGCAGGTGCGGGCAGTGATCGATTGAAAAGCATGCATTTATTTTTACTTGCATTTAAGAGCAGTTGGAGGCCACGGAAGGAGAGTTGTATGGCATTGAAGCTCGTCTGAAGGTTAGTTAACACAGTGTTCAAAGAAGGGCCAGAAGTATACAGAATGGTGTCGTCTGCGTAGAGGTGGATCAGAGAATCACCGCAGCAAGAGTGACATTATTGATGTGTACAGAGAAGAGAGTCGGCCCGAGAATTGAACCTGTGGCACTCATAGAGACTGCCAGAGGTCGCGGACAACAGGCCCTCCGATTTGACACACTGAAGTCTATCAGAGAAGTAGTTGGTAAACCAGGCGAGGCAACCATTTGAGAAACCAAGGCTGTCGAGTCTGCCATAAGAATGTGGTGATTGACAGAGTTGAAAGCCTTGGCCAAGTCGATGAATATGGCTGCACAGTAATGTTTTCTTATTGATGGCGGTTATGATATCGTTTAGGACCTTGAGCGTGCTGAGGTGCACCCATGACCAGCTCTGAAACCAGATTGCATAGCGGAGAAGGTACGGTGGGATTAGAAATGGTCAGTAATCTGTTTGTTAACTTCAGACCTCAGAAAGGCAGGGTAGGATAGATATAGGTCTGTAGCAGTTTGGGGTCTAGAGAAGAGGGGGATGACCGTGCGGCTTTCCAATCTTTGGGAATCTCAGACGATACGAAGAAGAGGTTGAACAGGCTAGTAATAGGGGTTGCAACAATTTCGGCAGACATTTTAGGAAAAGAGGGTTCAGATTGTCTAGCCCGGCTGATTTGTAGGGGTCCAGATTTTGCAGCTCTTTCAGAACATCAGCGATCTGGATTTGGGTGAAGGAGAAATGGTGGGGCTTGAGCGGGTTGCTGTGGAGGGTGCCGGGCAGTTGACCGGGGTATGGGTAGCCAGGCGAAAAGCATGGCCAGCCGTAGAGAAATGCTTATTGAAATTCTCAAATATAGTGGATTTATCGGTGTTAACAGTGTTTCCTAGCCTCAGAGCAGTGGGCAGCTGGGAGGAGGTGCTCTTATTCTCCATGGGCTTGAGCAATAGCCCTGCTTCTCACAGACACAGTAGTGTATTCTGAGTGTGTGTGACGTAGGATGAGAAATCTGACACCACTTTTAAACTGTTAACACCCAGAAATAGACACATTCCACACTCTACACCCGCCGCCGCCTCTCTTCTCAAACTTTTCCAATCTCACTTGCCACTCCTTCCCCAACAATATCTGCACACTCTCTCTCTCTCTGCCTTCCATGCCGCTCTCCCACCCCTCTCATTTTACCCCTTCCACCTCTACCTCCCTGAGTAAGTAAGCAGCCATGCACAAGTCTTGGGTTGTGTGAACGGGAACAGCTCATAGAGTAGGAGCCTGTCTCCTGTTTCTGTAGTGAGGCAGCTTGATGTACAGTACACCCCCTGGTCAGGACACTAGTCTATATCCTGTTCCTGTAGTGAAGCAGCTTGATGTACAGTACACCCCCTGGACAGGACACTAGTCTATCTCCTGTTTCTGTAGTGTGAGGCAGCTTGATGTACCAGTACACCTCCTGGACAGGACACTAGTCTATCACAAGGCCTCAACCCCAATCTATCTCCTTATATTGGTGTGTGCAGCATTTCCCAGAGGGGGTTCATTTTGTAACGTTCCCCAGCAAGAAAACCCAAATAATATCGCTCAAACAGAAGGGGAACAAACAGAGTCACTGACAACAACCAAAACAAAACAGAAGGAGGGGTTCTGAAAGACACTCACGGGGGTGTTCACTGAAAGTTGACTAGCAACAACAACTGGGACCGTAAAAGACACCCACTAAATCTGCCCAAGAGGCAAACAAAATAAAAACCCAAACTGAAAGACAGGAAGCAAAACAAAAAAAACTGGGAAGATCAGACAAAGGAATGTTTATCTAGAAATNTCCCTCACGACGCCAGGACAGCGGAGTCAATCACCACCTTCCGGAGACACCTGAAACCCCACCTCTTTAAGGAATACCTAGGATAGGATAAAGTAATCCTTCTCACCCCCCTTAAAAGATTTAGATGCACTATTGTAAAGTGGCTGTTCCACTGGATGTCATAAGGTGAATGCACCAATTTGTAAGTCGCTCTGGATAAGAGCGTCTGCTAAATGACTTAAATGTAATGTAAATGTACTAGGGAACAAGTCCTCAGAAAAAGCTGTCACCCCCATCCCCCTAAATTAAATGGCTGTTATGTGTATAGTTGTCTGTTCAACACTCTTGGAGCCTGTAGAAGGTCACTGTGAGGCTGTCAATGGGAGCAGTACAATGGTCACCACACTGTAGCTGGTCCTGATCCCTCTCAACCATTAGACCAGAGGGTGGAGGCTGCAGCCAATAGCTGATGGACACACAGTAGCTGGTCCTGATCCCCCTCAACCATTAGACCAGAGGGTGGAGGCTGCAGCCAATAGCTGATGGACACACTGTCTGGAAGCTCTGTGGAGGAATGGAAAGACACACACACACAGTGATTAAACAGTGCAGAGCCATACTGCAGTATACATTCAGCAACACCAGTGAAGGGGCCTCCCGAGTGGCGCAGTGGTCTAAGGTGTGCCATAGATTCTAGGTTCGAGTCCAGGCTCTGTCGCAGCCGGCCGCGACCGGGAGACCCATGGCGCGGCGCACAATTGGCTCAGCGTCGTCCAGGTTAGGGGAGGGTTTGGCCGGCAGGGATGTTCTTGTCTCATCATGCACTAGCGACTCCTGTGGCGGGCCGGGAGCAGTATACGCTAACACAGTCGCCAGGTGTACGGTGTTTCCTCCGACACATTGGTGCGGCTGGCTTCCAGGTTAAGTGGGCAGTGCGGCTTGGTTGGGTCGTGTTTCAGAGGACGCATGGCTCTCGACCGTCGCCTCTCCCGAGTCATTACGGGAGTTACAGCAATTTAAAGCTGGTCTGAGCAGCATAGTCTAACTGGTTAGGCTAGCTGGACAAGCTGGTGATGCTGGTGACCAAGCTGGTCTAGTTGGCAAAACCACACTCATCATTATCATATTTCCCAGCATGCTCTATTTCAGTTTGATTTTTAGAATGTTTTTGTTTCTATGTGTTTTTACATGTGCAATGATTGATACAATTAATCTCATGCTACACACAGATAAATAACATACAATTTCCTAAACTAATAATCTGTTAGTTGGATTTATTGCACCCGTTACTGAAATGGTTGTTTGAGTAGTTAGAGTTACATGGTTAAGGGAATCAAATTCATTAATCTTTTGAACCCTGTCAGTCATTATGAATGCAGATTGTGGGTGAATAAATGCTCCAATTGTTGGATATCCTCACTCTGGCTGGATTCCAATAGGAATTAAATCTCCACTCTGGCTGGATTCCAATAGGAATTAAATCTCCACTCTGGCTGGATTCCAATAGGAATTAAGAGAGAGATAGTTTCTGCTAGGTAAAGCCCCGCCTTATCTCAGCTCACTGGTCACCATAGCAGCACCCACTCGTAGCTGCGCTCCAGCAGGTATATATCTCTGGTCACATAGCAGCACCCACTCGTAGCATGCGCTCCAGCAGGTATATCTCATGGTCACCATAAGCAGCACCACTCGTAGCATGCGCCTCCAAGCAGGTATAATCTCACTGGTCCATAGCAGCACCCACTCGTAAGATGCGCTCCAGCAGGTATATCTCACTGGTCACCATAGCAGCACCCACTCGTTAGCATGCGCTCTCAGCAGTTATCTCACTGGTCACCATACTAGCACCCACTCGTAGCACGCGCTCCAGCAGGTATATCTCACTGGTCACCATAGAAAGCAACCCACTCGTAGCATCGCGCTCCAGCAAGGTATATCTCACTGGTCACCATATGCAGCACCCACTCGTAGCAACGCGCTACCAGCAGGTAATCTCACGTGGTCACCATAGCATGCACCCACTCGTAGCACGCGCTCAGCAGGTAATCTCACTGGTCACTATAGCAGCACCCATCGTAGCAACGCGTCCAGCAGGTATATCTCACTGGTCACCATAGCAGCACCCTCTAGCCGCGCTCCAGCATGTAATCTTCATGCACTAAGCTCGCAAACGTGCTGGTAGATATATCTCCACTGGTCATTCCCAAAGCAACTCCTCCTTTGGTCGCCTTTCATCCAGTATCTGCTGCCAAGACTGGAACGAACTGCAAAAATTGCTGGAGACTCATATTCCCTTACTAGCTTTAAGCACCAGCTGTCAGAGCATCTCACGATCACTGCACCTGTACATAGCCCATCGTAACAGTCCCATCTATCTACCTCATCCCCATACTGTACTTATTTATTTTATCTTGCCTCCTTTGCACCCCAGCTATCTCTACTTGCACATTCTATTCTTCTGCAAATCTACCATTCCAGTGTTTAATTGCTATATTTCGTAATTAATTCGCCACAGGCCTATTTATTGTTATACTCGCCTTATCTTACTGTCAATTTGCCCTCACTGTTATATAGACTTTTGTTTATTTTTTTTCTACCGTATTATTGACTGTATGTTTTTGTTTATCCATGTTTAACTCTGTGTGTTGTATGTGTCGGAATTGCTTTGCATTTATCTTGGCCAGGTCGCAAGTTGCAAATGAAGAACTTGTTCTCACATCTTAGCCTTCCTGGTTAAATAAAGGTGAAATCAAATAACAAATGCTAAGTCATCAAATACGTGTCCACACATCGATGTAAACGCGGAAATGTCGGGTCGGAACGCAGTACAGAACTCTCGCATGTTCTCTGAAGCAGGGAACTTCAGATCTAAGAACGTTTTTTTCATTCCTATTGGAATCCAGGCCAGAGTGGGATTTCATTCCTATTGAATCCAGCTTAGTGGGGATTTAATTCCTATTTGGAAATCCAGCCTAGTGGGATTTTATATTCCTTATTGGAATCCAGCCAGAGTGGAGATTTCACTTCCCTATTGGAATCCAGCCAGATGGGCATTTAACCTATTGCGAATCCAGCCAGAGTGGAGATTTAACTTATCTATTGGAATCCAGCCAGAGTGGAGATTTAATTCCTATTGGAATCCAGCCGAGTGGAGATTTACTTCCTATTGGAATTCAGCCAGGTGGGGATTTATTCCTATTGGAATCCAGCCAGAGTGGGGATTTAATTCCTATTGGAATCCAGCCAGAGTGGGGTGATTTAATTCCTATTGAATCCACAGCCAGAGTGGGGATTTAATTCCTATTGGAATCCAGCCAGAGTGGAGATTTCCACCTATTGGAATCCAGCCAGAGTGGAGATTTACCTCCTATTGGAATCCAGCCAGAGTGGAGATTTACTTCCTATTGGAATCCAGCCAGAGTGGAGATTTACTTCCTATTGGAATCCAGCCAGAGTGGAGATTTACCACCTATTGGAATCCAGCCAGAGTGGGGATTACCACCTATTGAATCCAGCCAGAGTGGGGATTTACCACCTATTGGAATCCAGTCCAGGGTGGAGATTCCACCTATTGGAATCCAGCCAGGGTGGGGATTTACCACCTATGGAATCAGCCAGGGTGGGATTTACCACCTATTGGAATCCAGCCAGAGTGGAGATTTACCTCCTATTGGAATCCAGCCAGAGCGTGGAGATTTACCACCTATTGAATCCAGCCAGAGTGGGGATTTACCACTTATTGGAATCCGAGCCAAGAGTGGAGATTTACTTCCTATTGGAATCCAGCCAGAGTGGAGATTTACCACCTATTGGAATCCAGCCAGAGTGGAGATTTATTCGGACCAGGTTTTCCTG
>NW_019944066.1:18983-22717 GCF_002910315.2 Salvelinus sp. IW2-2015 | reverse complement strand
TCATTCTTTTTGTTTTTGTGTTTTGTTATCTGCCTCAATCTAAGAGCTTCACGGGCTGGGGAACCTGCGAAACCAGAACCACACCGGAGAGAACCATTCTGCTGTTCTTTCTGCGGCCGACCTTCTTGCGTGCTGGAGACCTGAAGAGCCACCAGCGGCAACCCGGAGGAGAAACCATTCTATCTGCGCCATTTTCGTGGACCAGTTTTGCCCAATCTGGCAACCTGAAAGTGCATCAGATCCACACACTAAAGAGAGGCGTACCTTGTTACTGTCGTCTGTATAAGGTTCACGCACCGGGAGTCTGAAGCAAATATGAGGACACACACAGGGGGCGGCCGTTCCTGTGTAGAGCGTGTGGGAAAGGGTTCACGCGTAGGCAGCTGAAGAGGCACCAAGGGTCACATGAGACACTGTCAATCATCTCCTAGTGAGACACAGGGTGGTGTGGCTTCAAATAAAAGTCCTCTCTAAGCGGACTACAAAATGCAGTCTGGAAACGTGCCATTGTGTGTCTGAACTGTGATTGATGGGAGGTTTTACTGCGTTTATGATGTCATATGGCGTCTGGTAACGGGTACACCATTCATCTCTCTCTGGGAAGCATAGAAATATCGCACATATGACGGATCTACCACTTATAAGACTTGCTTTCAAAGAGAATGGCAAATCTATAACTCACATTTCTATCTAAAAACTGTTGGTTCCTACACAAAGCTACATAATGTAACTTTAATTGATACGCACCTTGCCACACTGGCAAATGTGGTAGGTCTTCTGCCCCGTGTGGAGCAGCTTGTGTTTTTTCAGGTCGTGGGCTCGGGAGAACCGTTTCCCGCACTCTGAGCATTGGTGTGGTTTCTCCTTGGTGTGTGTCTGCAGATGGGTCTTCAGGTTGCCGCGGATGGCGAACCCTTTACCACATACGGAGCAGTGGTGGAGGTTCTCCCCTTTGTGTATCATCTGGTGGCACTTGAGTGACTTGTATCAAAATCAACATTTATTTAGATCATTACTTACAACAAAATGCAGTGCAAAGTGCTTCCCATACATAAATCAATAAACCGTGAGAAAGATAAAACAAAACAGCAGATGAGGAGTAAATAGATAAATTAAGAGTAAAACAACAACGAACCTTGAAGTAGGAGAAGCTTTTCCCACAGTCATTGCAGTGATACGGTTTCTCCTCCCGGTGAGTCTGCTGGTGGTCTTTATAGTGGGCCAGCCGAGAGAAGCTTTTCTGACACTGGGAGCACTGGTACGGTTTCTCCCCTGTGAATAGAATAACTTCATTTTTTAAATAAAGGTTTTACATCTCTGATTAAAACTGGTGTTGAGAACAACGCTGCAGAAGCGGGCGGCAGCGGAGTGAGGAGACGAAGAAACAGATAGGGGAGTTTCTCTCTGCGTTTAGTTATAATCAACTTAATGCAAAAAAATATATATATTGTAATAAAATAAGCTAATGCAATTGAAGGCATGTATCAAATACTTGCTTAGACTGAAACTCCCAGTGTCACATCCAACCGTTGTACTAACTTAAAGCAATAGTCGTGTGGTCACCTAAATTATCATTTCAGCACCGATTTGATTGGGACAGCACCACCTCATTGCTTTACGAAAAGTGTGGGTGACTCGTCTTGATAAATCAATTAACTAAATGGCAGATTTTTTTTTTTATTCGCTGAATCTCCGTTTGGATATTGGATAACAATTAGGCCGGGGAAATGTTAGCGAAGCGAGTGCTCGTGATCATCTTGATTCTAGTTTGCGCATATATTAAGTGATCAGAACAATTTGCCAGCGTGTTATGTAGCTTAACAAGTGGATTCTGCTCTTCTCTGGCGTAGCAGCCTGTCCTCCTCCCAACCAAAAGCCTGTGTCTTGTCTGATAATCAGTCAATGAGATTTTATTCAACTTAAAATCGCTGTCTGTACAGTGACATCAGAAAGTATTCACACCCCTTGACTTTTTCCTAAATTTTGTTACAGCTTGAATTTAAAAAACAGATTCAATTGAGATTTTGTGTCACTGGTCAACACACAATAACCCATAATGTCAAAGTGGAATTATGTTTTTAGACATTACAAATTAATACAAAATTAAAAGCTGAAATGTCTTGAGTCAATAAGAATTCAAACCCTTTGTTATGGTAATCTTAAATAGGTTTAGGAGTAAAAACGTGCTTATTAACAAGTCACATGGACTCAATCTGTGTGCACTAATAGTGTTTAAAATGATTTTTGAACGACGACCTCCTCTCTGTATCCCACAAATACAATTATCTGTAAGGGTCTTCAGTTGAGTAGTGAATTTAAAACAAATTCAACCACAAAGACCAGGGAGGTTTTCCAGCACCTCGCATAGAAAGGCACCTGTTGGTAGATGGGTAAAAATGTGAAAAAGCAGACATTGAATATCCCTTAGAGCCTTGTGAAGCTATCAATTACACTTTCACTACAAAGATACAGGCGTCCTTCCTAACTCAGTTGCCGAAGAGGAAGGAAACCACTCAGGGATTTCAACACGAGGCCAATGGTGACTTTAAAAAATAGTTCCAGAGTTTAAATGCTGTGAAAGGAGAAAACTGAGAAATGACAGAGTGAAAAGAAGGAAGCTTGTAATGAATAAATATATTCTAAAACATGCATCCTGTTGGCAATAAGGCACTAAAGAAAAACTGAAATTCACTTTTTGTCCTGAATACAAMGCGTTATATTTGGGGCAAATCCAACACAACACATCACTGAGTACCACTCTCCATATTTTCAAGTATTGTGGTGGCTGTATCATGTTATGGGTATGCTTGTTGGCTGTATCATGTTATGGGTAATGCTTGTTATCGGCAAGGACTGGGGAGTTTTTTAGGATAAAAAGAAAAGGAATAGAGCTAAGCACAGGTAAAATCCCAGAGGAAAACTTGGTTCAGTCTGCTTTCCAACAGACACTGGGAGATAAATTCACCTTTCAGCAGGACAATAACCTAAAACACAGTTAAGGTTTTGACTTAAAATCCCCCGCGTTAAACAGCAGACTTCCATAGTCCCCCACCCCCCCCGTTAACACAGCAGACTTCCAATAGTCCCCCCCCCCCCCCCGTTAACACAGCAGACTTCCATAGTCCCCCCCCCCCCCGTTAACACAGCAGACTTCCATAGTCCCCCCCCCCCCCCCTTAACACAGCAGACTTCCATAGTCCCCCCCCCCCCCTTACAGCACGGCAAGCCTGAAACCGTCACGTTCGGGCTGAGAACTCTACACAGAACACATACCAATGATATGGAAGACATATATACAAGATGAACATAAATACATTTTCATTTAAAAGCCGGTACAAAACGTAGTGTCTTCCTGAGAGATATAAACCGAGAGGTAAAACGGCATATATTAAATATATGATATAATTGACCTGTGTGGATGCGCTGGTGGATCTTGAGGTTACCCGCGCAGTGAAACCTTTCCACACTATATAACGGACCTGTGTGGATGCGCTGGTGGATCTTGAGGTTACCCTGCGCAGTGAAACCTTTGCCACACTATATAAACGACCTGTGTGGATGCGCTGGTGGATCTTGAGGTTACCCTGCGCAGTGAAACTTTCCCACACTTATATACGACCTGTGTGGATGCGCTGGTGGATCTTGAGGTTACCCTGCGCAGTGAAACCTTTCCCACACTATATAACTGACCTTGTGGATGCGCTGGTGGATCTTTGAGGTACCCTGCGCAGTGA
>NW_019944066.1:11675-18136 GCF_002910315.2 Salvelinus sp. IW2-2015 | reverse complement strand
TCGGCTTAAACTTGAAAATGGCTGTCTAGCATGATCAACAAACTTGACAGAGCTTGAAGAATTTAAAAAAGAATAATGTGCAAATATTGTACAATCCAGGTGTGCTCTTAGAGGTTACCCAGAAAACTCGAGCTGTAATCGCTACAAAGGTGATGCTAACATGTATTGACTCAGGAGTGTGAATACTTATGTAAATGAGATATTTCTGCATTTCATTTTCATACTGGCAAAACATGTTTTCACTTTGTCATTATGGAAAGATGGATTAAATTGGTTATTTCTCACCCATTCAACTGGTTTATATGTATAATCTAGCCACCATGGAGCTGTGAGAGTACGTCCTGTTTAATCTTCTTAACGTAACTTCAATACAATCAATAATTCATTCATGTCATTGCACAGCAATCAAGCATTTTATTTTCAATTAAATACAAAAAGGGAGCCTTGAATAATTAAACAAATAAATAACTAGATTTTTCTGCCAAAATCTATTTGAATAAAAGCCGTGTTTTGAACACGTTTGATTAGTAAACAATTGGATCAGTTATGGGTCGACTTCAGATAGTTTACAAGGTCCAGCGAGGCACATTAGCAGGGCAGTCACAGGGTGTTTTGGGATGTATCGGCGGCAGTCACAGGGTGTATTTGGGATGTATCGGCGGCAGTTCACAGGGTGTATTTGGGATGTATCGGCGGCAGTCACAGGTGTATTTGGGATGTATGCGGCAGTCACAGGGTGTATTTGGATGTATGGCGGCAGTCACAGGTGTATTTGGGATTGTATCGGCGGCAGTCACAGGGTGTATTTGGGATGTATCGGCGGCAGTCACAGGGTGTATTTGGGATGTATCGGCGGCAGTCACAGGGTGTATTTGGGATGTATCGCGGCAGTCACAGGGTGTATTTGGATTATCGGGCAGACAGGTGTATTTGGGATGTATCGGCGGCAGTCACAGGGTGTATTTGGGATGTTCGGCAGTCACGGGTGTTTGGGATGTATGGCGGCAGTCACAGGGTGTATTTGGGATGTATCGGCGGCAGTCCACAGGGTGTATTTGGGATGTATCGGCGGCAGTCACAGGGTGTATTTGGAATGTATGCGGCGCAGTCACAGGGTGTATTTGGGATGTATCGGCGGCAGTCACAGGGTGTATTTGGGATGTATCGGCGGCAGTCACAGGGTGTATTTGGGATGTATCGGGCAGTCACAGGGTGTATTTGGATGTATCGCGGCAGTCACAGGGTGTATTTGGGATGTATCGGCGGCAGTCACAGGGTGTATTTGGGATGTATCGGCAGTCACAGGGTGTATTTTGGATGTATCGGCAGTCACAGGGTGTATTTGGATGTATCGGCAGTCACAGGGTGTATTTGGGATGTATCGGCAGTCACAGGGTGTATTTTGGATGTATCGGCAGTCACAGGGTGTATTTTGGATGTATCGGCGTTAACAGATACCACTGGAATAAGGGCTTCTCCTGATACTGAGATGCTCTGCCTGTCGCGGTCTCGCGGATCATCATTCTCCCGAGGGCACTCAAGCCCTATTCCTATCGAGATTTGAAACATTTCAAATCATCCCGAAAAAAAATAAAAAAAGTTTCATCATGGCCACAAATTTCTCTGGCCAGCCAATACTGGAATCCTGGCAGCTGCTGCAGCTGAGAGAGAAACGTAGTGGGCTGAAAGGTGGGCAGACTTCCATTGTTTTTTCCCCCCTTAACACAGCAGACTTCCATAGTCCCCCCCCCCCCCGTTAAACCAGCAGACTTCCATAGTCCCCCCCCCCCTTAACAGCACGGCAAGCCTGAAACGTCACGTTCGGGCTGAGAATGAGAATCTACACAGAACACATACCAATGATATGGAAGACATATATACAAGATGAACATAAATACATTTTCAGTTAAAAGCCGGTACAAAACGTTTGTGTCTTCCTGAGAGTATATAACCTGAGAGGTAAAACGGCATATTTATATATAATATAAACTGACCTGTGTGGATGCGCTGGTGGATCTTGAGGTTACCTGCGCATGAAACCTTTGCCAACTATATACGATGTGTGGTGCGTGTGGATTTGAGGTTCCCTGCGCAGTGAACTTTGCACACTATATAACGACCTGTGTGGATGCGCTGGTGGATCTTGAGGTTACCTGCGCAGTGAAACCTTTGCCACACTATATAACGGACCTGTGTGGATGCGCTGGTGGATCTTGAGGTTACCCTGCGCAGTGAAACCTTTGCCACACTATATAAACGGACCTGTGTGGATGCGCTGGTGGATCTTGAGGTTACCCTGCGCAGTGAAACCTTTCCACACTATATAACGGACCTGTGTGGATGCGCTGGTGGATCTTGAGGTTACCTGCGCAGTGAAACCTTTCCCACACTATATACTGACTGTGTGGATGCGTGGTGGATCTTCAGTTACCTGCGCAGTGAAACCTTTCCCACACTCTGTACACTGGAACGGCTTCTCTCCTGATAACAGACGGACAGACGGAACGGTTCAATGTCACAAACAGATTTAAAACCACGTTGAGGCCCACTCAAAAGAGAGTTTAGAGACACTGATAACTTTTGTAGGCAATTATAAATATCAATATCTGTTATAATACATTACATCATATCATTAACATCTGTATTTTTATTTTATTTAACTAGGCAAGTCAGTTAAGAACAAATTCTTATTTACAATGACGGCCTACCGAGGAACAGTGGGGTTAACTGCCTTGTTCAGAGGCAGAACGACAGATTTTTACCTTGTCAGCTCGGGGTGTTGATCCAGCAACAAATTTCGGTTACTGGCCCAACGCTCTAACCACTAGGCTACCTGCCCGCCCCCCCCCCTCATCATCAACAACAGCATCCCATGACATAATCCTCTATACACCTGGAAGGAGCACTATACCTGTGTGGGTCATCTGGTGTTTCTTCAGCCCCCCACACTGGTGAAAGTCTTCCCACATGGTGACAGACGTGGCCCACCTCTCTCCTAGGGATGAGTTAGAGGTACTGATGAGTCGATCAAGAGCATCCATATAGATTCGAACATCATGTAATCTAAAATAATACATTTAAGTGGTATTTCCATCCATATATCGATTCCAATTATGTCAATCTAAATATACATTTAAGTGGTATTTCCCATTGCTAGACATGTTTTTTATTCAGCCCCCAATAGACAGGTAAGCATGTACCACACATCTGTTACTATAATAATAATACATACAACTGTTAAAATGTGACTGACCCTCTCTCTTTTGTGGATACGGATTTTTTAGCATTTACATGAGCAGACCTCTACACTTCACAGCACTTCTACTCAGAGAGTAGTCGACGAAAAATGGTCCAAATCCAGAAGCCATACTGCATGGTCAGGTGGATGTTGAGTTGTGGATAATTGGCAGGCATGGTCTGGTGGATGTTGAGTTGTGATGTTATGGCAGGTATGATCTGGTGGATGTTGAGTTGTGATGTTATGGCAGGCATGATCTGGTGGATGTTGAGTTGTGATAATTGGCAGGCATGGTCTGGTGGATGTTGAGTTGTGATAATTGGCAGGCATGGTCTGGTGGATGTTGAGTTGTGATAATTGGCAGGCATGGTCTGGTGGATGTTGAGTTGTGATGTTATGGCAGGTATGATCTGGTGGAAGTTGTGATGTTATGTTATGGCAGGCATACAGAAGTAGCTCATCCAAGTTGTCCTGAAGTTGGCGCTGTGGTGCAATAAGGCTTGAGCACCACCATGGCTGTTTACAGCTATATTCTATCTTGTAATAGTCTATGCCAAATACTGAAATGTAATAATAATAATCATTGTTCACAATAACCTTGTGGGATGGTGAGGTGTCTCTTCATGTCGTCTGAGCGTGAGAAAAATTTCCGCAGACGGAGCACTGATGGCGTTTCTCGCCGCTGTGGGTCTGCGTGTGCCTCTTCAGGCTCCCCACGGTGAGGAAGGTCTTGCCACACTGGGAGCAGGGGTGTGGTTTCTCCACTGCACTCTGAGCGTTCGAACTCTGTTCGTTTCTCCATCTAAACTGTCTGTGTCCGAGTTGGCGCCCCCTCCTGTTCCGTGACAACACTACAGGTTAAATACTGTAGGGACCGTATGTACCTCTTATGATCAATGTTCTCCTACGTAACTATAAACTATCAAAGTGATACAACCAAAATTTTATCATCCCCATGAATGGTTATTGTGGTCTGTGATTACTGAGTTGGTCTCATCCCCCACTCTCCTCCTCCTCCTCTGCATCTCTTTCACAATAGCAAGCCCTATTAAAATACAGATTCACATGAAATAGAAAGATAATATCCATCAGAACCTCTACAACAGTCCAGCACAGGTCCAGGCAACCAGGCAACCAGGTAACCAGGTAACCAGGGCTGAGTGTCTGCTGATGTTTGGGACCAGGAGTGTACAATAATGAGTGCAAAAGGTTAGGCGCCCAGAGGACTCTCTCCCCCCATTCTATGCTAGCTACTGTCCTGCTATTCTATCACCAAGGTACTTCCCACGAGGATTCTCTCCCCAACGCCACCTCCATGCTAGTTACTGTCCTGCTACTACCCAGGAGAGACTCTCTCCCCACCCATTCTGCTAGGCTAGCGTATGTCCTGCTATATAAACCTTTCCCACACTATATAACTGACCTGTGTGGATGCGCTGGTGGATCTTGAGGTTACCCTGCGCAGTGAAACCTTTCCCACACTCTGAACACTGGAACGGCTTCTCTCCTGATAAACAGAAGGACAGACGGAACGTTTCAATGTCACAAACAACAGATTTAAAAACCACATTGAGGCCCACTCAAAGAGAGTTTAGAGACACTGATAACTTTTGTGGGCAATTATAAATATCTGTTATAATACATTACATCATATCATTAACATCATGTATTTTTATTTTATTTAACTAGGCAAGTCAGTTAAGAACAAATTCTTATTTACAATGACGGCCTACCGAGGAACAGAGGGGTTAACTGCCTTGTTCAGAGGCAGAACGACAGATTTTTACCTTGTCAGCTCGGGTGATTCGATCCAGCAACAAATTTCGGTTACTGGCCCAACGCTCTAACCACTAGGCTACCTGCCCCCCCCTCATCATCATCATCATCAACAGCATCCCATGACATCATCCTCTATACACCTGGAAGGAGCACTACACCTGTGTGGGTCATCTGGTGTTTCTTCAGCCCTCCCACACTGGTGAAAGTCTTCCCACACTGGTGACAGACGTGGCTCASCCTCTCTCCTAGGGATGAGTTAGAGGTACTGAGTCGATCAATAGCATCCATATATCGATTGAACATCATGTAATCTTAAATAATACATTTAAGTGGTATTTCCCATCCATATATCGATTCCAACATTATGTCATCTAAAATAATACATTTAAGTGGTATTTCCATTGCTAGACATGTTTTTTATTCGCACCCCAATAGACAGGTAAGCATGTACACACATCTGTTACTATATAATAATACATCAACTGTTAAAATGTGACTGACCTCTCTCTTTTGTGGATACGGATTTATTTAGCATTTACATGAGCAGACCTCTACACTTCACAGCATTCTACTCAGAGAAGTAGTCGACGTCACTAAAATGGTCCCAAATCCATCAGAAGCATACTGCATGGTCAGGTGGATGTGGATTGTTGATGTTATGGCAGGCATGGTCTGGTGGATGTGAGTTGTGATAATTGGCAGGCATGGTCTGGTGGATGTTGAGTGTGATGTTATGGCAGGTATGATCTGGTGGATGTTGATGTGATGTTATGCAGGCATGATCTGGTGGATGTTGAGTTGTGATATGGCAGCAGGTCGGTGGATGTTGATTTGATGATTGGCAGGCATGGTCTGGTGGATGTTGAGTTGTGATAATTGGCAGGCATGGTCTGGTGGATGTTGAGTTGTGATGTTATGAGTAGTATCTGTGGAGTTTGATGTTATGTTATGGCAGGCATACAGAAGTAGCTCATCCAAGTTGTCCTGAATTGGCGCTGTGGTGCAATAAGGCTTGAGCACCACCATGGCTGTTTACAGCTATATTCTATCTGTAATAGTCTATGCCAAATACTGAAATGTATAATATAAATCATTGTTCACAATAACCTGTGTGGATGGTGAGGTGTCTCTTCATGTCGTCTGAGTCGAGAAACTTTCCGCAGACGGAGCACTGATGGCGTTTCTCGCCGCTGTGGTCTGCGTGTGCCTCTTCAGGCTCCCACGGTGAGGAAGGTCTTGCCACACTGGGAGCAGGGGTGTGGTTCTCTCACTGCACTCTGAGCGTTCGAACTCTGTTCGTTCTCCCCATCTAAACTGTCTGTGTCCGAGTTGGCGCCCCCTCCTGTTTCCGTGACAACACTAAAGGTTAAATACTGTAGGAGACCTATGTACCTCTTATGATCAATGTTCTCCTACGTAACACTATAACTTCAAGTGGATACAA
>NW_019944066.1:0-9302 GCF_002910315.2 Salvelinus sp. IW2-2015 | reverse complement strand
TGACTGACAACAGACAGCAGTGATGAATAGACTAGTCTGACTGAAAACAGACAGTAGTGATGAATAGACTAGCCTGACTGAAAACAGACAGTAGTGATGATAAAAGACCATCAGCACTATGAATAGACTAGCCTGACTGCCAGTCTGTTTCTGCGCTCTTGTCAAATCACACTCCATAAGGAGTTGGCAAGATAAGGGAAACAGACTGGCAGTCAGGCTATGAATAGGCTACACAGCACAGTAGAGTTTATTGAGCCCAATATTGACTGACTCAACACCTGAACGTACCAGAGTCTACATCATCGCTATCCTCTTCATCAGCCTCCTCCTTGTCATTACCATCATCATTCTTTGACAGCCACACTGAGTTCCAGTGTTTGACTGCAGTCCTCCAGCTTCCCTGACGCCATCTCTGGACCTCGCAGGGAGCTTCTCTGAGCCGGATCACTAGAATCCGGGGATTCCGGATCAGACATGGTGCCACAGTCTTAAATATGTAGAGGACATTGGAGATATGTGATCGATCGAGCTTTCAGAAAACATACGGACGTCTAGCTATCTAACATCGTTATTGTATCAGATATGAGTCTAAGCTGCTAGTCAACTGCTTGCAGAACATTGAAGCAAAAACAACAACGGTCACTGGTCTAGTTAAGGTTAGCTAGTTACTGAGACGGGAATAGCCTTCACATGTTGTAGATTATACATCGGCTGTGGCTACTGACTGGTGGAGGACGTGAAAAAATGCCTAGACGCAACCTAGCTAGCTCGACTTGCCGCTTCTCTGGCTGGTAGTCGTTCTACACAGCGGCTAGCATTCGCTACCGATACTTCTGGTAGTAGCTTAAACACTGATATAGCATGTTGGTACACATTTATAAAGATTACCTCGGATAGGTGTTCTTCAATTATTTGACATGGAGAAGGGTCGGGGAATCCAACTGTAACTTCACCTTTATGAGGAAAAAGTTTTGTTCACGAGCATCACGTATGCGCAGTCATTGCGCTTCTCTCACTCTGGTTTGTTTTTATTATTATTATTTTGTATTTAACCTTTATTTAACTAGGCAAGTCAGTTGAGAACAAATTATTATTTACAATGACGGACTACTAGTCGGTAGAGCAGTATACTATTCGGCGTACAGTAGTATTGGTGTAAAAAGGAGATACATTTAGCAGATGCTCTTATCCAGAGCGATTTACAGGCGCAATTAGGCAGGACTTCTTGACTTTTTATTTAAATCTAAGACATTTCTAGAAAATGAATGTGTCTAAACTACTTGGTAAGCTCAACATTTTTAAATGTCTTTAATTTTAAGGATTATTGTACTGCTGGATAGGCCTCATTTTGGACAACCGAAATAATCCCAAAATTGCCACCAATAGGTATTCATTTTATTTGAGTATTTATACACTCCACGTGTTAAAAAGTCTCTGGGCCGGTTTCCCAGACATAGATCAAGCCTAGTGACTAAAAAGCACTTTCACTATAAATTCTCCATTGAGAATGCTTTTTAGACAAGGACTAGGCTTAATCTGCGTTGGGAAACCATCCCTCGGAGAACCCAAACAAGAATAACACATCACACAGTTAGCATTTATTGTCATAACATAACACATGTTCACATATGTCAAATCATATGTATGTTATAAAGCCCTTTTTACATCAGCAGGTGTCACAAAGTGCTCTGCAGATACTCTGCCTAAAACCCCAAAGAGCAAGCAATGCGAGGCAGAAGCAAAGGGACTAGGAAAAGCTCCCTAGAAAGGCAGAAATCTAGGAAGAACCTAGAGAGGAAGTAGGCTCTGATGGGTGGCCAGTCCTCTTCTGGCTGTGCCGGATAGAGAGGAACCAGGCGCCGAGGCATGACCAGACCTCTCCTGGCTGTGCCGGATAGAGAGGAACCTGGCGCGACCAGACTTCTTCTGGCTGTGTCGGGTAGAGATTTAGAAGTCCATGTGACCATTAAGGCCAGATCGTTCAAACGTTCATAGATGACCAGCAGGGTCAATAATAACCACGATGGCTATAATGGAAAGGCCTAGTCAGTTGTACAACTGAATGCCTTCCACTGAAATGTGTCTTCTGTATTTAACCCACCCTCTGAATCAGAGAGGTGCAGGGGGGCTGCCTTAACTTCTTATGGCTGCAGGGGCAGTATTGAGTAGCTTGGATGAAAGGTGCCCATTTCAAATGGCCTCGTACTCAATTCTTGCTCGTACAATATGATATTATTCCTATTGGATAGAAAACACTCTCAAGTTTCTAAACCGTTTGAATTATATCTGTGAGTAAACAGAACTCATTTTGCAGCAAACTTCCTGTCAGAAAGTGAAAAATCTGAAATCGAGGCTCTGTTCCAGGGCCTCCCTAATCATTTGCTTGAAATCTATTAGTAAACATTTAATTGACATCCACGGCGCCAGGGACAGTGGGTTAACTGCCTTGCTCAGGGAACCGTGGGTTAACTGCCTTGCTCAGGGGAACAGTGGGTTAACTGCCTTGCTCAGGGGAACAGTGGGTTATTGCCTTGCTCAGAGGCAGATGACAGATTTTTACCTTGTCAGCTCAGGGATTCGATCTGGCAACCTTTCAGTTACTGGCCAATGCTCTAACCACTAAGCTACCTAAAGAGGGCAACACATGATGTAACACATTGTATATCATTACTGTCTTCATATATGGCGTTAACCTAGAGAAGCTTTATGAAGGCTGTTCACTAAATGAAGCACTACAAATTCAGTCATGAATTAGTGAGATGTTGAAAGGCACATTTGGAGCACAATTTCAGATGACTTTTATTTTGAAAACCCATGTCCTTAAATGGATTTATGACTGTTTCAAATGTAGACGTTCCACTGGTACGTGCCCGAGGCCCAGCGATGCTAGTGTTAATGAGAGCAGCAGAGAAACCACCAGCACTCCTTTGGCCATTGAAACCTGGATTTTTTTTCTCAATTCATCAGTCCTCGAAGTCCTTGCATTCTCTCTCCTCAGCTTCTTCTCAAAACTCATTGGAGGAGAAGGTCTGAGGGGAGGGACTTTAGATATTCTCCTCCAATACAGTTGAGGTGAGGAAGAGGATGCGAGATAATCGAGGAAAGATGAATTGAGAAAGGATAGGCCTCAGTGACTAAAGTACTGGCCACTGGTCTCATTGAGGACATGTGTTTTCCAAAATAAAAGTCCTCCAGACAAATTGTAGGCTTTTCCTATGTCATGTCCAAGGAGGCTGTCATCTCGCTTGTGTGATGCTCCTGGTGTTTCTTCAGCAATTTGGGTACATGGAASCCTTTCCCACACAGYCTACAGACATAKGGCTTCTCCCCTGTATGGAGCCTCATGTGCACCTTCAGACTCCCCGGTGTGGTGAACCCCTTATCACAGACAGTACAAGGGTACGGCCTCTCTTTAGTGTGCGTGATCTGGTGCACTCTCAGGTTCCCAGACTGGGCGAAACGGGTCCCGCATATAGTGCAGACGTACGGTTTCTCTCCAGTGTGTGTTCTCTGGTGGCTTTGAAGGTCACCAGCCCGTACGAACGTCCGGCCGCAGTACGAGCAGCAGAACCTCTTCTCAAGGTTCTTCAAGTGCGTCCTTGCATGCGTCTGCAGCTTCTCTACATCTGTGAAGCTCTTACCACAGTCGCAGATGTGGTAGAGGACCTCTTCCATGTGTAACTTCTTGAGCTTGTGTTTTTTCAGGCACTGGGATCTTGCGAAGCGTTGTCCGCAGATGGAGCACTGATGCGGTTTCTCCTTGGTGTGGGTCAGTAGGTGGGTGTTGAGGTTCCCRCTGATCGTGAAGCCCTTCCCGCAGTAGGAGCAGTGGTGGAGGTTCTCTCCTGTGTGGATCAGACGATGAACCTTGAGGGTTCTGAAGTGGGAGAACATCTTGCCACACTCATCACAGTGGTATGGTTTCTCCTTACGGTGGGTCTGTCTGTGCTTCCTATACTCCAACAGGTGGGCGAAACTCTCCGGGCACTTGGAGCAGTGGTATGGTTTCTCTCCTGTATGTACTCGCTGGTGGATCTTGAGGTGCCGTAGCAAGGTGAAGGTCTTCCCACACGGATGGCAGACGTGCTTGGTTTTCTCTCCGGTGTGGATGGTCATGTGTCTCCTCAGGTCGTCGGGTCGTAYGAAACACTTCCCGCAAACAGAGCACTGATGTGGTTTCTCTCCGCTGTGAATCAGCGCATGTCTGTTCAGCCGCGTCTTTGTGAGGAACCTCTTTCCGCACTCGGAGCAGCGGTGCAGCTTCTCAGAGCTGTCCGTGTCAGATCTGGCACCCTCTCCTGTTTCAATGACAACATTATAGGGGTTAGAGATGCTGCTAGGAGAGGAGAGAACAGCATCAGTAAAATACTATAGCGACCTTAACCCAACACCTAGCAACCTCGTCAAGAGGTTCAGATCACTGTTGGGTTGACAGTCTCCTGGACCCAGTTTGCATCCTGAWCGGAGATACACCCCAAATTTGCTACAATACCATGTACCTGTACCCATAGAGATCCTACTCAATTACRAGAGGGGCTGTGTTGTAAACCCTCAAAGTTCCATAATGGTCTGAAAATGGCAGTCATCTTGGTCAGAGAGAAATCCAACCCAGTCTAATTGGAATGAATGGCAGTAGGTGATGCATTTCCTGCTTTAACTGARGCAGGAAAATAAAAGGCATGTGATGTATCAGAAATTGGGTAATAGAAATAGTCTACCTAAAAATATTGGTCATATAATTATAAATACAGTTTATACAGGTTTTATACACATTTTTCATATAATTAGCCTCTAAAATATATATGTAAACAAACCCTAATGTCTCAATGTGTGTTCTCTTGGAAAGCGGTGAGTGTTACTATAKGATACAATATCAGTACTTGTTGCATTTACAACTTGTCTAAGTCCTGTCAACAACTGATTTCAGCCAGTGTATGGCTGTGGATTGACTGCATTGTTTTAATGGAATGTTGGCAGTTATTTTTAAAAACTGTCTGGATAGCTAGCTAACATACATACAGTGGAGATCATCTTCAAATTCATTGTTTTACACAATAGTGTACCTGTGCCATAGTCAATAAAATAGTTTAACATCAGGGTATGGGGTGTTTCTCTCACCTTTGTGAACCACCTGGTGTCGTCTCAGGTCATAGGATCGCAGGAAGGCCTTCCCGCAAACGGAACACTGGTGGGGTTTCTCTCCGCTGTGGGTCATCATGTGTATCTTCAAGCTGCTGGCTGCAGTGAACCTCTTGCCACACTGGGAGCAGAGGTACGGTCTCTCCGGGTCAGGGTCCTCTAGGCTGTCTGGGTCAGAGCTGGCACCCTCTCCTGTTTCATGGCAACATTACAGGGGTTAAACACTTGTTTTCTATTTTATATGCTATACTATGCATCGGTATCTAAAAAGGTAGAAAGGGAAGTTGACTTCTCCTAAATGTATATTCTGATCTGAGTTGGTCCTACCCACACCTTCCTCCTCTCTTAGATGTACCTTCTGATCAGCGATTACTGGGATATTCAAGTACGGGCTCTGGCTGGGCCACTCAAGGACATTCAGAGACTTGTCCCAAAGCACTCCTATGTTGTCTGGCTGTGTGCTTAAGGTCGTTGCCCTATTGGAAGGCGAACCTTCGCCCCAGTCTGAGGTCCTACCGCTCTGGAGCAGGTTTTCAATCAGGATCTCTCTGTACTTTGCTCCATTCATCTTTTCCTCAATCCTGACTAGTCTTCCAGTCCCGGCCGCTGAAAAACATCCCCACAGCATGATGCTGCCACCACCATGCTTCACCATAGGGATGGTGCCATGTTTCTTCCAGACGTGACGCTTGACATTCAGGCCAAAGAGTTCAATCTTGAAAGAGTTCAATCTTAGTTTCATCAGACCAGATATCTTGTTTTCTTATGGTCTAAGTCCTTTAGGTGCCTTTTGGCTGTCATGTGCATTTTACTGAGAAGTGGCTTCTGTCTGGCCACTCTACCATAAAGGCCTGATTGGTGGAGTGCTGACAGAGATGGTTGTCCTTGTAGAAGGTTCTCCCATCTCCACAGAGAAACTCTGGAGCTCTGTCAGAGTGACCATCCGGTTTTTGGTCACCTCCCTGACCAAGGCCCTTGTCCCCGATTGCTCAGTTTGGCCGGGCGGCCAGCTCTAGGAAACCCTTCCCTATATCTGTGTCGTGACACAGTCCTGTCTCGGAGCTCTAAGGACCATTCCTTTGACCTCATGACTTGGTTTTTGCTCTGACATGCACTATCAACTGGGGGATCTTATATAGACAGTTGTGTGCCTTTCCAAATCATGTCCAATCAATTTAATTTACCACAGGTGGACTCCAATCAAGTTGTAGAAATATCAAGGATGATCAATGGATCAGGATGCACCTGAGCTCATTTCGAGTCTCCTAGCAAAGGGTGTTTTAATTTTTAATCCATTTGCAAACATTTCTGAAAACCTGTTTTCTCTTCGTCATTATGGGTGTTGTGTGTAGATTGATGAGGATTTTTTATTTGTTTAATCTATTTTAGAATAAAGCTGTAGCGTAACAAAATGTGGAAAAAGTCAAGGGTCTGAATACTTTGCGTATGCACTGTATGTAGGTAAGTAGCCTTCCAAAGCCTTGGCTTGTACAAGCCAGAACGGCTCATAGGAGGAGGCATCTCCTGTTTCTGAAGCATGAGGCAGAGGCAGGAGATTATGTATGTTATGTAGTTTTATGTATATTTTATGTATATCATGTATTTTATTTGTTGCGTTTTATTTCTGTTTGGACCCCAGGAAGACGGGCTATTGGGAATCCCAATAAATGCTACTAAATACTACATGACTTATTCTGAGGCCTGGACCAGGCTGCATGTAGCTGGTTTGAAAATTATTTAAAAGGACAACCAGTCATATGAATTTGGCACACCTTTTAGTCAGTTACATTTCTATGGCAGTGAATCCTTCAGAACTAACCTGCTCCCGGGCAGGCCAACTCTATCCTGAATGAATCCTTCAGAACTAACCTGTTCCCGACAGGCCAACTCTATCCTGAATGATCCTTCAGAACTAACCTAGTCCGGGCAGGCCAAGTCTATCCTGAATGAATCCTTTAGGACTAACCTGCTCCAGACAGGCCAACTCTATCCTGAATGAATCCTTCAGAACTAACCTGCTCCTGGACAGGCCAACTCTATCCTGATTGAATCCTTCAGAACTAACTGCTCCTGGACAGGCCACTCTATCCTGATGAATCCTTCAGAACTAACCTGTCTCCGGGCAGGCCAACTCTATCCTGAATGAATCCTTCAGAACTACCTGCTCCGGGCAGGCCAACTCTATCCTGAATGAATCCTTCAAACTAACCTGCTCCCAGCAGGCCAACTCTATCCTGAATGAATCCTTCAAACTAACCTGCTCCCACAGGCCAACTCTATCCTGAATGAATCCTTCAAACAACCTGCTCCCGGCAGGCCAACTCTATCCTGAATGAATCCTTCAGAACTAATCTGCCCTGGGACAGGCCAACTCTATCCTGAATGAATCCTTCAGAACTAACCTGCTCCTGGACAGGCCAACTCTATCCTGAATGAATAGTCTGAACCGCGAGTTGAGCACCAATGAAATCAGAATCCCTCCCTCTTGCAAAGAGTGCGTCATCATCTCCTTCATTTGAGGAAGAAGACTGATTAAATGTTATTAATTAAATGTTTGTGTGATTTTGTTTTTTACAATTTAAAAATACCTATCACATTATTTAGTAATGACAGAATGCATTTAAAAACTGAAATAAACATTTTTTATTATGATAATTATTTTAACAATAAGAATAAACACAGCAAAGTAAAACAATGAAGAAGATACTTCTAAAAGCTTATTTCACACCTCGGCCTGCTGAATCTGTAAAATAACTTTTCCTTCTTTATGATTTTCGTCTCAAATTAAAACATGGCACTGATTTGCCCAACGGATTGGCGTTTCAGCATTGTCTCAATGAAGAATTCGACAAGCCATGTACGCCTGCTGGAGTTAGCGTCAGGCACGTGAGAAATATCCGCCGTCGTAGTACGGATGAAGCCTGAGCTGGTATGTGAAGCCTGAGCTGGGATGTGAAGCCTGAGCTGGTATGTGAAGCCTGAGCTGGGGATGTGAAGCCTGAGCTGGTATGTGAAGCCTGAGCTGGGATGTGAAGCCTGAGCTGGTATGTGAAGCCTGAGCTGGGATGTGAAGCCTGAGCTGGGATGTCAAGCTAACTGAAGCCTGGCTAGCTTTAGAAAACCCAGAGTAGCTTGCCTCGTAGGATACCCCTCAGAACACAGTGTGTATTTACTGATGGTGTTAAATCAGGTTCTGGACATAACAAAGTGTTTCCCGGAGGGATCCATTCTTGGTCCGTTTTTTTTCTTCTCTCTCTCTCACTATCTTTTAAAATGGTATCTTTCACCTGTACGCAGATGACACTGTGGTGTATGCTGTTGCCTCCGCAGTTGACCAGGCTCTGTCAGAGCTTCAATCTGTCTTCATTGCTCTGCAAAAAGCCTTTGTTGAACTGAAACCAAGTATATTTGCAGGTAAAACCAAGTATATGTACATTTTCCCAAATCACGTAAAAATGATATCTGATGATTTATGCATACCTACTTTGGATGGTGCACTCACTGATCGTGTCGCCGCCTATACATGCCTGTCCATCTGGATGGATGAAAAGCGATCTTTTTTCAAAAGTATGTTGATGAATTAGTGAAGAAATTAATAATAAATAAATAAATAAATAAAAAATATATATATTTTAAATCGGCTTCTTCTATAGGAACTGGTCCTGTCTTTCATTAAATAGCAGAAAACAAATCATTTAGTCAACATTCATTCCAGGTAATATGACTATGGCGGATATCGTCTATCTGAATGCAGCTGCCACTGTATAGAAGTCATTGGATGCGGTTTATCATGATGCGTTGCGATTTATTACGGCCGATAGTTCAGCACACATTGCATTTTGTATCAGAATGCAGGCTGGCCCACCTTGAAGTCTCGTAGATCGATGTATTGTGCTCTTTTTGTCTATAAAAAAGGCCTATTGCGTACATTTCCACCGTACCTTACCTCATTGTTAACCTATAGATGTACGGGCTACCGAACCCGGGCTCAGAGATGGCTACTCTCTGGAGATCCCTTCAATCGCCCCTGAGTTGGGTAGATCTGCTTTTAGTTTTTTTTGCACTTCAGTGTGGAATGATCTACAATGCACTTTAAAATTGTAGGAATTGGTGCCTCTAGGGCCTTTCAGACGGTTGTTAGGGGGACCCTCTAGGGCCTTTCA
>NW_019944065.1:289977-298817 GCF_002910315.2 Salvelinus sp. IW2-2015 | reverse complement strand
GGTTAGAGTTAAACAGACAGGTTACTGTAGAGGTTACAGACAGGGTTACATGTTAGAGTTACAGACATGGGTTACTGTATGAGTTACAGAAGTTCTGTAGAGTTACAGACAGGGTTACTGTTAGAGTTAGGGTTAGTAAGAGTACAGCGGGTTACTGTTAGATTCGCTTACGTTAGATTCAGAAAGGTTACTGAGAACGGGGTTATTAGAGTTACAGACAGGGTGACTGCTTAGAAGTTACAGACAGGGTTACTGTAGAGTGTACGACAGGGTTAACCTGTTAGAGTTACAAGACAGGGTTATGTTAGCAGTTACAGACATGGGGGTTACGTTAGAGTACAGAGGGTTACTGTTAGAGTTTACAGACAGGGTTCTTAGTTTCAGTTGTTAGAGTTACACAGGTACGAGAAGTAGAGGGGTTAACGTTAGTACAGAAGTTACTATATAAAAAAAAAAAAGTACAGCGGTTACTGTTAGAGTTACAGACAGGGTTTAGTTAGTTACGACAGGTTCGTTTAGAGTTAAGACAGGGTTACGTTAGATGAGACAGGGTTACTGTTAGAGTTGACAGACAGGGTTACTGTTAGATGTTACAGACAGGGTTTTACTGTGTCAGGGTTGTTAAGTTACAGACGGGTTATTTTAGTTCAGACAGGGTTACTGTTAGAGTTACGCAGGGTTTATTCGAAGGGTTTACGACAGGTTAGTTAGAGTTACAGACACGGTTTACTGTGAGTTACAGACAGGGTTACTGTTAGAGTACAGAACAGGGTACTGTTAGAGTTACGACGGGTACTGTTAGAGTTACAGACAGGGTTCTGTTAGAGTTACAGACAGGGTTAACGTTAGAGGTTACAGACAGGGTTACGGTTCAAGACGTATACAGACAGGGTACTGTTAGAGTTACAGACAGGGTTACTGTTAGAGTTACAGACATGGGTTACGCGTTTGACGTTACAGACAAGGGTTACTGTTAGAGTTACAGACAGGGTTACGTGTAGAGTTAACAGGACAGGGTTACGGTTTAGAGTTCACGACAGGGTTTACGTAGAGTTACCAGACAGGGTTACGTAGGTTACGACAGGGTCTTTAGTCAGACAGGGTTACTGTTAGAGTTTACGACAGGGTTAGCTGGTTAGAGTTACAGACAGGGTTACTGTTAGAGTTACAGACATGGCGTTCTACTTGTTAGAGTTACAGACAGGGGTTACTGTTGAGTACAGGTTCTGAAGTAACAGAGGGTTACTGTAGAGTTAACAGCAGGGTTATGTTAGAGTCTACAGCACAGGGTTACTGTTAGAGTTACCGACGGGACTTCAGTAGCTGGTTACGGTTGAGTACAGACAGGGTTACGGTTAGAGTACAGACAGGGTTAACTGTTAGAAGTTTCAGACAGGGTTATGTTAGAGTTACAAGTACATGGTTACTGAACGTTACAGACAGGGTTAACTGTAGAGAGTTAACAGACAGGGTTACTGTTAGACGTTACAGACAGGGGTTCTGTTAGAGTTAAGACAGGGTTCACTGTTAGAGTTACAGAACAGGGTTAGTTAAGACGAGTTATGGTTTAGTCCAGAGGGTTACTTAGTTAAGACAGGGTTATGATTGAGTACTACGACAGGGTTACTGTTAGAGTTACAGCAGCGGTTACTGTAGAGTTACAGAACAGGGTTAAAATCTACTGTTAGAGTGTACAGACAGGGTTCCGGTTAGAGTTAACAGACAGGGTTAATCAGACAGGGTTACTGTTAGAGTTTACAGACGGACGTAGAGTAGCATTAACGGTGTTAGAAGTTAGTTAATTCAGCAGGGTTACTGTTAGCTTACGAGTTCCTTACGAAGACCGGGTACGGTAGAGTTACAGACAGGGTTACTCGTCTAGGTTAAGACAGGGTTGACTGTTAGAGCGCCGGTTTACTGTAATACAGACGGGTTACTGTTTAGAGGGTTACAGACAGGGTTACGGTTAGACGTTACAGACAGGGTTACTGTTAGAGTTACAGACAGGGTTACTGTTAGAGTTACAGACAGGGTTACTGGTTAGAGTTACGAGCCAGGGTTACTGTTAGCGTTACAGACAGGGTTAACTGTTAGGTACAGACAGGGGTTCAGCTGGTTTAGAGTTTACAGCAGGGGTTACGTTAGAGTTACAGACAGGGTTTACTGGTTAGAGTTAGCGCACAGGGTTAACTGTTAGAGTTACAGACCGGGTTACGGTGTTAGAGTTTACAGACAGGGTTTCGTTGAGTTAAACAGACAGGGTTACCGGTTAGTTAAGGTTCCGTTATCAGGGGTTACGGTAGAGTTACAGACAGGGTTACTGTAGAGTTACACGACAGGGTTACTGTTAGAGTACGACAGGGTTTACGTTAGAGTTTACAGACACGGGTTACGTTAGAGTTACAGACAGGGTTACGGTTTAGAGTTACAAGACAGGGTTTACTGTTAGAGTACAGACAGGTTAACTGTTAGAGTTACATGACAGGGTTACTGTTAGAGCACAGAAGTTGTACACGACAGGGTTTGTTAGAGTTACACAAGGGGTTACTGGTTAGAGTTACAGACAGGGTTATCGTTAGAGCTTTTACATGATCAGGGTTACTGTTGAGTTACAGCAGGGTTACTGTTAAGAGTTAAGCGACGAGAGTACAGAGGGTTACTGATTAGAGTTACAGACAGGGTTACTGTAGAGTTACAAGAAAGGGTTATGGTTAGAGTTACAGACAGGGTTATTGTTACAGCAGGTTACTGGTAGAGGTTACAGACAGGGTACTGTTAGAGGTTACATGACAGGGTTACTGGTTAGAGTTACAGACAGGGTTGACTGTTTAGAGTTACGACAGGGTTACGGTTAGAGTTACAGACAGGTTAACTGGTTAGAGTTAGAACACGGGTTTACGTTAGAGTTGCAGACAGGGTTATGTGAGTACGGGTATTAGAGTTACAAGACGGGTTCTGGTTTAGAGTTACAGACCAGGGTTACTGTTCAGAGTTACAGACAGGTTCACTGTTAGAGTTACAGAGCAGGGTTACGTTATGCAGTTGACAGACTAGGGTTACTGTTTAGAGTTACAGACACGGTTATACGCGTTAGATTACAGACAGGGTTACGGTTAGAGTTACAGACAGGGTTACTGTTAGAGTTACAGACAGGGTTACTGTTTAGAGTTATCAGACAGGGTTATGTTTAGAGTTAAGGACAGGGTTACTGTTAGAGTTACCCAGGGTTACTGTTGAGTTACAGAACAAGGGTTTACTGTTAGAGTACGACAGGTACGTAGAGTTCCAGACAGGGGTTACGGTTAGAATTACAGCGGGTTACTGTTAGAGTTACAGACAGGGTTAACTTGTTAGAGTTACCAGCACAGGGTTAACTGTTAGAGTTACAGACAGGATTTACTGTTAGTAGGTTTTAAAGAAGACAGGGTTAGTGTTAGATTAACAGACAGGGTTACGTTAGAGTTACAGCAGGGTTATGTTAGAGTACAGACAGGGTTACTGTTAGAAGTTAAGACAGGGTTAACTGTTAGGTTACGACATTTACTGTTAGAGTTACAGAAAGGGTTACTGTTAGGAGTACGACAGGGTACTGTTAGAGGTTACAGACAGGGTTAGCTGTAGAGTCAGAGCAGGGTACTGTTAGAGGTTACAGACAGGGTACTGTTAGAGTATACCAGACAGGGTTATCTGTTAAGAGTTACTAAGGCTGACTAGTAGTTAGACGGTGGTTAGAGTACAGACAGGAGTACTGTTAGAGTTTATCAAGATCAGCGGTTATCTGTTAGAGTTCACAGAGCAGAGTTAGCGTTAGAGTTACACGACAGGGTTACTGTTAGAAGGTTAGCAAGACAGGCGATTACGTTTGAAGTTACAGACAGGGTAGAGTTAGAGTTACAGACAGGGTTAACTGTTAGAGTCACAGACAGGGTTAGCTGTTAGAGGTTTATCACGACAGGGTTACCTGTTAACCGTTACAGACGGGTATTAACGTGTTTTAGAAGCCGTTACGGTAGAGTTTACAGGACCGTGCTATCCTGTGTATAGAGGTTGTACAATGACAGGTGTTAAGGTTGAACTAGATGGGTTGTATGTTAGTTACAGACCAGGGTTACTGCTTTATAGACGTTACAAAACAGGAGAATTAACGGAGTATAAGAGGGTTGTTAATCAGACAGGGTTTACTTGTTAGAGTTGACAGGACGGGCGTTACTGTCTAGAGCTTTAAGACAGGGTTACTGTTAGAGTTAACAGACAGGGTTACTGTTAAGAGTTACAGACAGGGTTCTGTTAGAGTTAAGCAGGGGTTTACTGTTAGAGTTACAGCGAGGGTTAGACAGGGTTACTAGTTAGAGTTATCAGACAGGCGTTACGGTTAGGTTACAGACAGGGTTACTGTTAGAGTTTACAGACAGGGTTACTGTTAGAGTTTACAGACCGGGTACTGTTAGGTTACAGACAGGGTTCTGTTAGAGTTACAGACAGGGTTACTGTTAGAGTTACAGACAGGGTTACGGTTAGAGTTAACAGACAGGGTTACGTTAGAGTTACAGACAGGGTTACTGTTAGAGTTACAGACAGGGTACTGTTAAGAGTTACAGACAGGTTACTGTTAAGAGTTACAGACAGGGTTACTGTTAGAGTTACAGACAGGGTTTACGTGTTAGAGTTACAGACAGGGTTACGTTAGAGTTACAGACAGGGTTACTGTTAGAGTTTACAGACAGGGTTACTGTAGAGTTAGAAGGTCTGTAGAGGTTACAGACAGGGTTTACTGTTAGAGCGTTACAGTACAGGGTTACTGTTAGAGTTACAGACAGGGTTACTGTAGAGTTACGAGACAGGATACTGTTAGAGTTACAGACAGGGTTACTGGTTAGAGTTACAGACAGGGTTACTGTTAGAGTTTACAGACAGGGTTATACGGTTCTAGAGTTACGAGACCATGGTTCGGTTAGCGTTACAGACAGTTCGGTTAGAGTACAGCCCAGGTTACTGTTAGAGTTACAGACACAGGGTTACTGTTAGAGTTACAGACAGGCGTTACGGTTAGAGTTACAGGGACCAGGGTTACTGGTAGAGTTACAGACAGGGTTACTTGGTATAGATGTTACAGACAGGAGTTAACTGGTCTAGAGTTTACAGACAGGCGTTTACTGTTAAGTAGTTACCCGACGGTTACTGTCATTAGAGTTTACAGACAGGGTTAACTGTTAGAGTTACACAGACAGGCGTGACTGTTAGAGTTACAGACAGGTGTTACTGTTAGAAGGATTACAGACAGGGTTCCGTGTTAGACGTTACAAGTACAGGGTACTGTTAGAGTTACCAGACAGCCGGTTACTGTTAGAGTTACAGACAGGGTTAGCTGTAGAAGTTTACAGACCAGCGGTTACATGTAGCAGGTTACAACTTAGGGTTACTTAGACGTTTTTACGAGTACAGACGGGTTACTGTTAGAGTTACAGACAGGGTTTACTGTTAGAGTTACAGACAGCCGTATACTGTTAAAGTTACAGACAGGTTACTGTTAGGCCAGTTACACTGACAGGGTTAACGGTTAGAGTTTAGCAGACCAGGGGTTTACGGTCTTAGAGTTTACAGACAGGGTACTGTTAGAGTGCGGTTAGTTAAAGTTACAGACGCGTTACTGTTAGAGTTACCAGACGAGCGGTTACTGTTAGAGTTACGGACAGGAGGTTGACGGGTTTAGAGTTACAGACAGGTTTACTGTTAGAGTTACAGACCAGGGTCCGCGGTTAAGCTACACACAGGGTTAGTTGGAGTTACAGACAGGGTTACTTGTTAGAGTTATCAGACAGGGTTACGTGTCAGAGTTTACAGACAGGTTACTGTTAAGTTTACAGACAGGGTTACTGTGTAAGAGTTAGCAGACAGCGGTTATGTTAGATGTTACGACAGGGTTACGTTAGTAGTTACAGACAGGGTTTACGGTTAAGTTACAGATCAGGGTTTAGCTGTTAGAGTACAGACAGGGTTAAGCTGGAGTTAGACGTTACAGCCAGGTTTATCTTGTTAGAGTTCACAGACATGGGTTCCTGTTAAGAGTTCCAGACAGGGTACGGTTAGAGTACCGACAGGGTTTACGGTTAGCAGTTACAGACGGGTTTTAACTGTTAGAGTTACAGACAGGGTTACTGTTTTAGATTACAGAACAGGGTTACTGTTAGAGTTACAAGAAGGGTTACCTGTTAGCAGTACTAGACAGGTTACTGTAGAGTTACAGACGGGTTACTGTAGAGTTTACAAGACAGGGTTACTGTTAGAGTTACAGACAGGGTTACTGTTAGATTAACAGACAAGGGTTTCTCGTTAGAGTTACAGACAGGTTCTGTAGAGTTATCGAGACAGCGGTTACTGTTAGAGTTACAGACAGGGTTACTGTTAGAGTTACACGACTAGGGTTTACTGTTGAGGAAGTTAAGCAGGACAGGGTTACTGTTAGAGTTACAGACCAAGGGTTACTGTTAGAGTTATCAGAAGGGTTACGGTTAGAGGTTTACGTAACCCTGTCTGTAACTCTAACAGTAACCCTGTCTGTAACTCTAACAGTAACCCTGTCTGTAACTCTAACAGTAACCCTGTCTGTAACTCTAACCGTAACCCTGTCTGTAAATCTAACCGTAACCCTGTCTGTAAATCTAACCGTCGCCAAACCCACTGGCTCCAGGTCATCTACAAGTCTTTGCTAGGTAAAGCCCCGCCTTATCTCAGCTCACTGGTCACCATAGCAGCACCCACCCATAGCACACGCTCCAGCAGGTATATTTCATTGGTCAACCCCAAATCCAACTCCTCCTTTGGCCGCCTTTCCTTCTAGTTCTCTGCTGTCAATGACTGGAACGAATTGCAAAAATCACTGAAGCTGGAGACTTATATCTCCCTCACTAACTTTAAGCATCAGCTGTAAGTGCAGTTTACCGATCATTGCACCTGTACATAGCCCATCTGTAAATAGCCCACCCAACTACCTCATCCCTATATTGTTATTTATTTTTGCTATTTTGCACCCCAGTATCTCTACTTGCACATTCATCATCTGCACATCTATCACTCAGWTGTAAATGCTTCATTGTAATTATTTTGCCACTCTGGCCTATTTATTGCCTTACCTCCCTAATCTTACTAAATTTCCACACACTGTATATAGATTTTTCTATTGTGTTATTGACTGTACGTTTGTTCATCCCATGTGTAACTCTGTGTTGTTTTTGTCGCACTGCTTTGCTTTATTTTGGCCAGGTTGCAGTTGTAAATGAGAACTTGTTCTCAACTAGCCTACCTGGTTAAATAAAGGTGAAATAAAATAAATAAAAAATCCTCCACCCACCATGCACTCTTTAAATAGCCTTCTTCCTTGTCAGTGACGGGCTGTTAAGTTAAAACCAAGACTTGCATATAATACTTATGAGTTTTTCCTTGAAACTGCAAATGCAATGATAGATTCATGCAATGCTTTACTATAAAGGAGATGTTTCCACCCCTACTCTTGTACACGGTGTTTTACACACAACCTTCTGTGCTCTATCAACATTTCTGTGTTGCCATGCTTACAGGACGGAGAACAGTTTCTAAACATTCACCCTGATTACTGTGATGTAGCTGTATTAACCATGGTTACTGGGATTTAGCTTTAATAACCATGGTTACTGTGATCTAGCTGTATTCACCATGGCTACTGTGATGTAGCTGTATTCACCATGGCTACTGTGATCTAGCTGTATTCACCATGGTTACTGTGATGTAGCTGTATTAACCATGGTTACTGTGATGTAGCTGTATTAACCATGGTTACTGGGATTTAGCTTAAATAACCATGGCTACTGTGATGTAGCTGTATTCACCATGGCTACTGTGATGTAGCTGTATTCAACATGGTTACTGTGATGTAGCTGTATTCACCATGGTTACTGTGATGTAGCTGTATTCACCATGGGCTACTGTGATGTAGCTGTATTCACCATGGTTACTGTGATCCAGCTGTATTCACCATGGTTACTGTTATCTAGCTGTATTCACAATAGTTTGTTTGCTAAACGTGTGTGTGTGTGTGTGTGTGTGTGTGTGTGTGTGTGTGTGTGTGGTGTGTGTGTGTGTGTGTGTGTGTGTGTGTGTGTGTGTGTGTGTGTGGTGTGTGTGTGTGTGTGTGTGTGTTGTGTGTGTGTGTGGTGTGTGTGTGTGTGTTTCCTCTGGCAGAGGGAGCAAGAGTCATTGACCTTGGAGGACGGATGCCAGGAACATGATCAACGTGTCCGTCGTTCTAATGATGGTACTGTCACTATCCTTTCCTTTTTACCCCTATCCATCACTATTATTCCTGTCCTTCTATACTTCTATACCTCCAATTATCACTCTATCAATCTGTCCTTCTTATACTGTAATTATAACTATACCTCTAATTATCCATCCTTTCATACCTCTAATTATCACTATCCAGCTATACCTCTATCATTCAATACCTCTAAGTATAACACTATACCTCTTTCACTCTATCTCTCTATACCTCTAAGTATTGCTCTGTCCTTCTCATACCTCTATCTAGCACTCTGTCCATCTATACCTCTATCTAGCACTCTGTCCATCTATACCTCTATCTAGAACGAATATCCTTCTTATACCTCCATCTTAGATGATATCCTTCTATACCTCCATCTAGAATGATATCCTTCTATAACCTCATCTAGAATTATATCCTTCTATACTTCTATCTAGAATTATATCCTTCTATACCTCCATCTAGAATGATATCCTTCTATACCTCCATCTAGAATATATCATTCTATACCTCCATCTAGAACTATATCCTTCTATACCTCCATCTA
>NW_019944065.1:289164-289632 GCF_002910315.2 Salvelinus sp. IW2-2015 | reverse complement strand
GTGTGTGTGTGTGTGTGTGTGTGTTCCTCTGGCAGAGGGAGCAAGAGTCATTGACCTTGGAGGATCGGATGCCAGGATACATGATCAACGTGTCCGTCGTTCTAATGATGGTACTGTCACTATCACACTTTCCTTTTTTACCCCTATCCATCACTATATCATTCTGTCCTTCTATACCTCCAATTATCACTCTATCAATCTGTCCTTCTATACCTGTAATTATAACTATACCTCTAATTATCACTATCCTTCTATACCTCTAATTATCACTATCCAGCTATACCTCTATCATTCAATACCTCTAAGTATAACACTATACCTCTTTCACTCTATCTCTCTATACCTCTAAGTATTGCTCTGTCCTTCTATACCTCTATCTAGCACTCTGTCCATCTATACCTCTATCTAGCACTCTGTCCATCTATACCTCTATCTAGAACGATATCCTTCTATACCTCCATCTAGAAT
>NW_019944065.1:256675-282688 GCF_002910315.2 Salvelinus sp. IW2-2015 | reverse complement strand
TCTTTCTCTACCCCCGTCTAGCACTCTGTCCTTCTCTACCTCTATCTAGCACTATCCTTCTATTCCTCCATCTAGCACTCTCTCCGTCTATACCTCCATGTAGCACTCTGTCCTTCTATACCTCTATCTAGCACTGTCCATCTATACCTCTATCTAGCATTATATCATTCTATACCTCCATCTAGAATTATTTCCTTCTATACCTCCATCTAGCATTATATACCTCTATCTAGCATTATATACCTCTGTCTAGCACTGTCCATCTATACCTCTGTCTAGCACGCTCTCCATCTATACCTCTATCCAGCACTCTATCCTTCTATTCCTCTGTCTAGCACTCTATCCTTCTCTGCCTCTGTCTAGCACTCAAACCTTCTATACCTCTATCTAGCACTCTATCCTTCTATTCCTCTGTCTAGCACTCTATCCTTCTCTGCCTCTGTCTAGCACTCAAACCTTCTATACATCTGTCTAGCACTGTCCTTCTATACCTCTATATTGCACTCTATCCTTCTATTCCTCTGTCTAGCACTCTGTCCATCTATACCTCTGTCTAGCACTCTGTCCATCTATACCTCTGTCTAGCACTCTGTCCTTCTATACCTCTATGTGGCACTCTGTCCTTCTATACCTCCATCTAGCACTATATCCCTTCTGTACCTATGTCTAGCACTATGTTTTTATACCCCCGTCTAGCACTATCCTTCTATACCCCCGTCTAGCACTATGTCCTTCTATACCCCTATCTAGCACTCTGTCCTTCTATACCCCTATCTAGCACTAGTCATTCTTAACCCCCATTATGCAGCTGTCTTCTATACACGCCATCTAGGCACCGCTGTCCATTCTATACCCCGCATCTAGCACGCTTGTCTTCTATACCCCACTTAGCACGTGTCCTTCTATACCCCCATCTAGCACGTTGTCCTTCTATAGACCATCTAGCACGTTGTCCTTCGTATAACCCCATCTAGCAGTTGTTCTTTTATACCCCATCTAGCACGCTGTGGCTTCTAATAACCCCGCATTAGCAGCGCTGGGCTTTATACCCCATCTAGCACGCTGCGATTCTATACGCCATCTAGCACACTGTCCTTCTATAAACCCGCATCTAGCGACCCTGTCCTTCTAATAACCCATCTAGCATGCTGTCCTTCTATACCCCCATCTAGCACGCTGTCCTTCTATACCCCCATCTAGCACGCTGTCCTTCTATACCCCCATCTAGCACCCTGTCCTTTTATACCTCCATCTAGCACGCTGTCCTTCTATACCTCCATCTAACACGGTCCATCTATACCTCTAAGTATGAATATATACCTCCATTTATAATCACTCTCTTTTTATACATTTATCAATCTATCCTTCTACACCTCATCACTCTATACATGTATATATGACTCTATACCTCTAATTATTACTCTTTCCTTTCATACCTCTATCTAGCGCTCTATCCTTCTATACCTCAATCAATACCTATATCTATCAACCTATCCTTCTATACCTCTATCCTTTTGTACTTCTATCTATTACTATCTTTGATACGTCAATCACTCTATCCTTCTATACCTCAAATTATCCTGCTATACCTCAATCTATCACTCCCTTCCTTTATCGCTATTTACTTTATTCCTCTAATTACCATTCTATTCTTCTATACCTCTAATTATCACTCTATCCTTCTATACCTCTTATCACTCTATCCTTCTATACCTCTAAGTATCACTCTATTCTTCTATACCTCTAATTATCTACCCTTCTATATTGCTAATTATCCCTCTATATATCACCATCCTTCTATACTAGTAGTTACAAACAGCACAGATTCTAAACGCTGGCCCTACATAGTGTATAATGTCTTTATATATTTAAAAATGTTCTTGTGCATTTTGCCATTTGCCTCATGACTCCTGGGTGCTTTGTTGACTACAAACGTTCTTTACCAATCCATGGGACAGACTGTTTGCTCCCACACTCGGGACTCTGACTCTCTATTGGTTACACAGACTATTCTAACCACCTCCCATCCTATACTAACCACCTCTCGCTGGCTTTGTATTCATGTTATCTGATGAAATTGCTGTTCAATATGATATTTTTGTCATCTGATGCACATTCAGAWGTCATAAATCATCACTGCAGAGCTCTCCCTGTCCTCTYCCGTGCCCTGATTGTATTACTGTTGATGATATCTGGAAATGTGCATGTACACCCTGGCCCATCTACTGTTGCTAGCCCCAATTCTGACTTGTGCTCTGATATCACTGATTTCTGCTCCCGTAAAAGCCTGGGTTTTCTCCAGATTAACACTAGAAGAGTATTACCTAAAATGGATCAATTGAAAGTGTGGGTTCACAGCTCCAATCCAGATGTGTTGGTCATTACTGAGACGTGGTTAAGAAAGAGTGTTTTGAATACTGATGTTAACCTTTCTGGTTATAACCTTTTTCGGCAAGACAGATCTTCCAAAGGTGGGGGAGTGGCAATCTTTACCAAGGATCACCTTCAGTGCTCAGATGTCTCCACCAGATGTCTCCACCAAGTCTGTCCCCAAACAATTTGATTTGCTGGTTTTAAGCATTAAACTTTCAAATAGCTTTTGGTGACTGTTGCTGGGTGCTATCGTCCTCCATCAGCACCGGCCTGTACCCTARCTGCCCTAAYCTCTCTCCTGGCCCCTTACACTATGTCTGAATTTGTCCTGCTTGGTGACCTAAACTGGAACATGCTTAAACCACCTGATCAAGTCTTAAAGCAATGGGACTTGCTGAATTAGAGAGAGACAAGATTTTCAAAATGTTCATAAATGACAAGCATGGTCAAATAATAATCAGGAATAAATATCAGTTGGCTTTTCATAGCCGATCATTAAGAGTTGAAAACAGCAGGTCTGGGACAGGTAGGGGTTCCATAACCACAGGCAGAACAGCTGCCTGCGGTAGCTAGATAGCTAACAATGCTAATACAAGTTAGTAATGATGAGATGGCGCCGAAGAGGATGGTTGACGTTTTACATGCCCATAACGAATTGTGCTATTTTGTTCYTTTTTTTGCGTTGTTTGTCAATTATTTTTGAAACTTATTTTGTACATAATGTTGCTGCTACCGTCTCTTATGACCGAAAATWACTTCTGGACATCAGAACTGGGGTTACTCACCACGAACTGGAAGAAGCCTTTTCTTTAAAGAGTCAGATGAGAAAGAGAGAACAGGGAAGATACGTCTGGTAAGACGAGGGGTGGGGGTGTGTTTTTGTCAATAACAGCTGGTGCGCGACGTCTAATATTAAAGAAGTCTTGAGGTATTGCTTGCCTGAGGTAGAGTAACTTATGATAAGCTGTAGACCACACTATCTGCCGAGAGAGTTCTCATCTATATTATTCCTAGCCGTCTATTTACCACCATAGACCGATGCTGGCACTAAGACCGCACTCAACCAACTCTATAAGGCCATAAGCAAACAAGAAAATGCTCACCCAGAAGTGGCGCTCCTAGTGGCCGGGGACTTTAATGCAGGCAAACTTAAATCAGTTTTACCAAATTTTTACCAGCATGTCACATGTGCAACCAGAGGGGAAAAAAACTCTAGACCACCTTTACTCCACACAGAGATGAGCACAAAGCTCTCCCCTCCCCTCCCTTTGGCAAATCTGACCATAATTCTATCCTCCTGAATTCTGCTTACAAGCAAAAACTAAAGCAGGAAGTACCAGGACCAGTGACTCGCTCAATACGGAACTGGTCAGATGATGCAGATGCTAAGCTACAGGACTGTTTTGCTAGCGCAGACTGGAATGTGTTCTGGGATTCATCCAATGGCATTGAATAGCATACCACCTCAATCACAAGCTTCATCAATAAGTGCATCGATGACGTCGTCCCCAAAATGACCGTAAGTACATATCCCAACCAGAAGCCATGGATTACAGGCAACATCCGCATCAAGCTAAAGGCTAGAGCTGCTGCTTTCAATGAGAGGGACACTAATCTAGACGCCTATAAGAAATCCAGCTATGCCCTCCGACGAACCATCAAACAAGGAAAGCGTCAATACAGGATTAAGATTGAATCCTACTACACCGGCTCTGATGCTCCTCGGATGTGGCAGGACTTGAAAACTATTACGGACAAGAAAGGGAAACCCTGACGCGAGCTGCCCAGTGACGTGAGCCTTCAAGATGAGCTTAAATGCCTTTTATGCTCACTTCGAGGCAAGCAACACTGAAGCATGCAGGAGAGCACCAGCTGTTCTCGATGACTGTGCGATCTCCTCAGCCGATGTGAGCAAGACCTTTAACATCTCTTGGGCACGTGAGACGGTAGCGTCCCACCTCTTCAACAGCCAGTGAAACTGCTGGGCGCCAAATTCAAATACAGAAATACTCATTATAAAAATTCAGAAAACAAAACATATTTTACATAGGTTTAAAGATTAACTGCTTGTGAATCCAACCACGGTGTCAGATTTAAAAAATGCTTTACGGCGAAAGCATACCTTACGATTATTTGAGAACATAGCCCACTAGACAAATCATTACAAACAGTAGCCAGCCAGGTAGAACAGTTACACAATTTAGAAGAGATCAAATTAATCCCTTACCTTTGATGATCTTCATATGGTTGCACTCAGCAGACATTCATTTACTCAATAAATGTTCAATTTGTTCGATAAAGTCTCTTTATACCCTAAAGTCTCTTTATACCCAATTTGGATTTTTTTTGTCTTCCTGTTTTGTTTGCGCGTTTTCTTCAGTAATCCACAGGCTCAAACGCAGTCAAAACAGGAAGACAAAAAAATCCAAATCGTATCCGTAAAATTCATAGAAACATGTCAAACGATGTTTATATTCAAACCTCAGATTGTTTTTAGCCTCAATAATCGATAATATTTCAACCGGACAATAACGTCGTCAGTTTTAAAGGTAAACGAGAAACGCACTCTCTCGGTCTCGCGCATGAAAAAGATCTGGGACACTTTACGGTCCACTCATTCAGACTGCTCTTACTTCTTCATTTTTCAGAATACAAGCCTGAAACAATTTCTGAAGACTGTTGATATCTAGTGGAAGGCATAGAAACTGTCCTAAATCAATGGATACTGTATTGGCATTGAATAGAAAACTACAAAACCTCAAAACATGCGTGGACCAACTGGCATGTGTCTTCACTGACATTTTCAACCTTTGCCTGACTGAGTCTGTAATACCTACATGTTTCAAGCAGACCACCATAGTCCCTGTACCCAATGAAGCAAAGGTAACCTGCCTAAATGATTACCGCCCCATAGCCCTCACGTCAGTAGCCATAAAGTGCTTTGAAAGGCTGGTCATGGCTCACATCAACAGCATCCTCCCGCATACCCTAGATCCACTCCAATTTGCATACCGCGGCATAAGGAACACCTATGTGAGAATGCTCTTCATTGACTACAGCTCAGCGTTCAACACCATCTGCCATCACTAAGCTAAGGACCCTGGAACTAAACAGCTCTCTCTGCAACTGGATCCTGGACTTCATGAGGGGCCATCCCCAGGTGGTAAGGGTAGGCAATAATACATCTGCCACACTGATCCTCAACACTGGGGCCGCTCAGGGGTGTGTACTTTGTCCCCTCTTGTACCCCCTGTTCACCCACGACTGCGTGGCCAAACACGACTCCAACACCAAGTTTGCTGACAACACAACAGTGGTAGGCCTGATCACCGACAATGATGAGACAGCCTATAGGGAGGAGGTCAGAGAACTGGCAGTGTGGTGCCAGGACAACAAACTCTCCCTCAATGTGAGCAAGACAAAGGAGCTGATCGTGGATGACAGGAAAAGGTGGGCCGAACAGGCCCCCATTAACATCAATGGGGCTGTAGTGGAGCGGGTCAAGAGTTTCAAATTCATTGGTGTCCACATCATCAACAAACTATCATGGTCCAAACACATCAAGACAGTTGTGAAGAGGGCATGACAAAACCTTTTGCCCCTCATGAGACGGAAAAGATTTGGCATGGGTCCCCAGATCCTCAGAAGTAGCTGCACCATCGAGAGCATCCTGACCGGTTGCATAACCGCCTGGTATGGCGACTGCTCGGCATCTGACCGTAAGGCCCTACAGAGGGTAGTGCGCACGGCCCAGTACATCACCGGGGCCAAGCTTCCTGCAATCCAGGAACTATATAATAGGTGGTGTGAGAGGAAAGCCCATAAAGTTGTCAGACTCCAGTCACCCAAGTCATAGACTGTTCTCTCTGCTACCACACGGCAAGCAGTACCGGAGCTTCAAGTCTAAGACCAAAAGGCTCCTCAACAGCTTCTACCCCCAAGCCATAAGATTGCTGAACAATTAATCAGATGCCCGCCGGACTATTACATTTACCCCCCTCCCCACCCCCATTTGTTTTAACCCTGGCTCACTGAGTTGTGTAACACATCCTCACATTAACACTAACCCTGACCTTAACACTAACCCACACCCTAACCCTGACCCTAACCCTAACACTAACCCTCACCCTAACACTAACCTGTATATTGTCTCGTTATTGTGTTAATTTATATAATTTTTTACTTTAGTTTATTTGGTAAATATTTTCTTAACTCTTCTTGAACTGCACTGATGGTTAAGGGCTTGTAAGTAAGCATTTCACAGTAAGGTGTCATCTACAAGTCTCTGCTAGGTAAAGCCCCGCCTTATCTCAGCTCACTGGTCACCATAGCAGCACCCACCCGTAGCACGCGCTCCAGCAGGTATATCTCACTGGTCACCCCCAAAGCCAATTCTTCCTTTGGCCACCTCTCCTTCCAGTTCTCTGCTGCCAATAACTGGAACGAACTGCAAAAATCACTGAAGCTGGAGACTCTTACCTCCCTCACTAGCTTTAAGCACCAGTTGTCAGACCAGCTCACAGATCACTGCACCTGTACATAGCCCATCTGTAAATAGCCCATCCAATGTACCTCATCCCCACACTGTATTTATTTATCTTGCTTCTTTGCACCCCAGTATCTCTACTTGCACATTAATCTTCTGCACATCCTACCATTCCAGTGTTTAATTGCTATATTGTAATTCATTTGCCACCATGGCCTATTTATTGCCTTACCTCTCTTATCCTACCTCATTTGCACATGCTGTTTATAGATTTTTCTACTGTATTATTGATTGTATGTTTGTTTATTCCATGTGTAACTCTGTATGTGTCGAACTGTTTCGCTTTATCTTGGCCAGGTCGCAGTTGCAAATGATAACTTGTTCTCAACTAGCCTACCTGGTTAAATAAAGGGTCTATACTTGTTGTATTCGTCGCATTTGACAAATAAAGTTTAATTTGATTAGATGGCGAACAATGCTTATACAGGCTAATTACAATAGCTAGCTATATATCACTCTATCCTGTATTTTGGTTGATTATTTACTGTATGTGTGTTTGTGTGTTAGATGGGGGTAACGTTTTCCGCAGTGTTTGGAGTGATCCTGTATCGTATCACCATGCTGTCTATCTGGTCCATGAACCCAGACCCTGAGGCCAAGGCCTCTGTTAGGATGACCGTGACCACCACCGCCATCATCATCAACCTGCTGGTTGTATTGATACTGGATGAGATCTACGGAGCTATCGCTGTCTGGCTCACTAAACTGGGTAACACTAACACTGACCCTAACACTAACCCTCACCCTCACCTTAACCCTCATCTTAACCCTAACACTAACCCTCACCCTAACACTAACCCTCACCCTAACACTAACCCTCCACCTAACACTAACCCTCACCCTAACACTAACCCTCACCTTAACCCTCACCTTAACCCCCTCACCTTAACCCTCACCCTAACCCTACACCCTAACACTAACCCTCACCCTAACACTAACCCTCACCTTAACCACTAACCCTCACCTAACCCTCACCTTAACACACACCCTCACCCTAACACTAACCCTCACCTTAACCCTCACCTAACACTAACCCTCAGCCTCACGCTAACCCTCACCCTTACCCTCCCCCTAACACAACCCTCCCCCACCTAACCCTCACCCTAACACTTAACCCTCACCCTCACCCTTACCCTCACCCTAACACTAACCCTACCCTAACACTAACCCTCACCCTAACACTACCCTCACCCTAACACTAACCCTGACCTTAACACTAACCCCCACCCTAACACTAACCCTCACCTTAACCTCACCTTAACCCTCACATAACCCTCACATTAACCCTCACCTTAACCCTCACTTAAACACTAACCCTCACCTCTAACCCTCACCTTAACACTAACCCTCACCTTAACACTACCCTCAACACTAACCCTCACCTTAAACTAACCCTCACCTTAACACCTAACACTCACCTTAACACTAACCCTCACACTAAACCCTCACCTTAACACTCAACTCTCACCTAACACTAACCCTCACCTTAACACTAACCCTCACCTACACAACCCTTACACTACCTACCTAACACTAACCCTCACCTTAACACTAACCCTCACCTATAACCCTCACCTTAAACTAACCCTCACACTAACCCTCACTTAACCCTCACCTTAACACTAACCCTCAACCTTAACCCTCCACCTTAACACTAACCCTCACCTTAACACTACCCTCACACTAACCCTACCTTACACTAACCTCACCTAACACTAACCCTCACACTAAAACCCTCACCTTAACACTAACCCTCACACTAACCCTCACCTAACCACACCTTAACACTAACCTCTCACCTTAACACTAACCCCTCACCTAGACACTAACCCTCACCCTAACACTAACCCTCACCCTCACCTTAACCCTCACCTTAACCCTGATCCTCACACTAACCCTCACCCAAACACTAACCCTGACCCTAACCCTGACCCTAACACTAACCCTCACCCTATCACTGTCTGGCTCACTGAACTGTTTAACACACACTTCTGATTACGTCCGATGATATGATTGGCTGATTTCCTGTCTGTCTAATAATGTGATTGGCGGCTTGTCTTGTCTGTCAGAGGTTCCTAAGACGGAAGCGGAGTTTGAGGAGCGTCTGATTCTGAAATCGTTTCTGTTGAAGTCCATGAACACCTTTGCTCCTGTCTTCTATGTGGCTTTCTTCAAGGGCAGGTGAGGGTGTGTTTTAATGAACCTTTCTATTGACAGGGAGTCATGCTGAGACCAAGGTCTCCTTCCCAAATGAGCCCTGCACCACAATACCAAATAATAAAACATTATACACACCAATTCACTAGGAAAAGCCAAACAGAGATACACATACACAATCATAGAAAAGAAACCCACGTTTCAGTATAAAGGTCCTCAATCATTCATCTGAATTGCTCTATAGGCACCAAATCATATATTTTTTTAGACTTTTGGAGAATATTCCCAGGTAAATCAGATTTTAGTTTTATTGCATTTTACTTAACTCTGTAGAGACCCACGTCATTTCCAGAGTTAGCCATCCCTGAGACCGGGTGTGGTAACTCCTACGTGTAAAGGTTATTCATGATGTTAGGTACAGAGGGAGTTTTTGCAAAAGAGCTTTATGAATGAAAAGAGAGCAATGTAATGACTTTTATACAACGGGTGGGTCTAATCCTGGATGCTGATTGGTTAAAATCGTGTTCCAGCCGGTGTCTACAGGTCGTTATCAATAAAACATCACAAGGTGCAGAGCAATCAATTTTCCTTCTCGGGGCAAGGAGACCCCCAGCTCCACTAAAATGATTGACAACTTCGTGCCATTGTCAAAGGATTGTTAAATAAATGTTAACTATCTGGTTGTAATATCATCACTGCAACACATGCGACACGCTCCCCAATGTGAGTGTGTTGTTGATGAAACACGGTTTGCTAGCCTGAATTACAATACTCCGCCATTCATTTATCACAACGTGAATTTCACAAAATGTTTAATTAATTCTGTGTTTGGTTTATCCGGGACAATGTGGTCTGCAAGGACTTCCAATGTAGCAACTATTTGCTTGCAGAGAGCTACAGGTGCAKGTGGCTACTTTTAGCAAACAAGTAGTGAATGTACACAAGCTACTGGGGAATCCACACCCGTCTACCTCTTTGTCTGGGGGACTCCTTGGCGAAGGTGAGCCCGGACCGGACACAAACTAGAAAAAGCTTCGATGCCCTGGTTCCAGATGTTACGGCGCCGCCTTCCCTGGAGGATTTGAGATCGGATCCAGAAGTACCTGCGCCTTCGTCCTCTATTTTGTCTCCCTCTCCGGTGGCTTCTACCTTGGGTTCAGATCCTCAGAGCTCCCTCTCATCGGACAGTGAGGCTGTCTAAGACTCCGACCCATTCATCATCATCCACAATGGATACCACAGCTGGTTAGGGTCCATCAGTCCCCACCGCCCTTTGGTCCTTGGGGGGTTTGCGAAACCACTCAAGGCGAAAGAACGGCAAGACCTTCTCAGCCATTGCACCAGTTGTCGTCATAGGCAGCTCTATGTAAGAAACATTTTGGTTCCGGGGCAAAAACCCTGTGCTATCCTGGAACACGAGTACAGGACATTACAAGGCTGTTTTCTACCATTCTACGACAGATGCCGGGTGCTGACACTGTTGTAGTCCATGTGGGGTCAAACAACATTAACTAGCACGGAACTCCTGAAAATTAATTTTAAAGAACTAATTCTAGCTCTGAAAGATTCCAAAAAGCGACCAATTATTTCAGGTCCAGTACCATCGATGTGCCGTGGGAGTGAAAGATTCAGCAGGCTACTGGCATTAGGCACCTGGCTAAAAGATTACTGTAGCTCTGTTGGAATCACTTTTATAGATAACTTTGACACCAAGAAACAGAAGATGCTCTACAGGAGTGGAGTCCATCCAAATCGTCTTGACTCCTGGACTCTGTCCACACATTTTAAGGCCACGTTCAGACAATGACTTATCAATGACCAAAGCCTATCTCAGATAATCCCTACCATTGTGTTGCTGAGTTGTCATAATTCTGCAGCAAATGTACATTATCCCAGGGGCATTCGCAGTCATAAGGCACGAACTCAGATACCTCCTGCACCTCAACCTTTTTGTTTCAGTCTGTTGTTTCAGAAGTTTTTTTGCTTTATTTTTATTTTGTTCATAAGTGTTTGTCAAAACCTGCTACCAACTAGCCAGTTAGCCAGCTAGGTTGCAATGGATCCCGCTTCGACCTGGAATAGCTAACACACTTTTCCAGCACTGTAGAAGCTGTGTTTATTGCGCTCTTGTCCGGGACAATATTGACAATCTGGAGTTCCAATGTGGCAATTGTTTGCTTACAGACGATTACAGGAATGAGGTGGCTTTCCTTAGCAAGCAAATTTCAATTCTGCACAGACTTTTGGGGAAAACGCAAATTGGAACTTTCTCGTTCTCACCCATCAGCTGAAACATAAATAACATTGTCATGTCTACTTCTGATAAGCTTCCAGTAAATCAATAAAATAGATCAAGCATCCCAGGAAAGTCCTAAAAATAGCCCATATTAACATATTAGCATATGTAGTCTAAGAAACAAGGTTCATGAAATCAATATCTCGCTAGAAACAGACATTCATTGAAAAATCCAAGATGGCGTTGCAGTAGGACGTGTGTATCTGTCTTTTGTCTTATCCTGTGTCTTATCCCGTCTATATAGCCAGTCTTTTTCATATATATCTTAATCTCACTTTCTATCTACGAACTAAATATACTTTCCTGCAACCCGCCTCACCCAATGTGGTACGGATCTGCTATTTTTATTCCTTATAACTGGAACTTCCATCAGGAGCTAGCCAGCTAACTAGCCTTTGTTAGCCTAGGCTAGCGGTCTTCGCCTTTTTCCACGTCATCAGCCAGCCTTAGATCGGACAACACCTGCCAGTCTGCACAGCTCGATATCAACCCAGAGACTATCGGACTGCTTCTCTCTACCATATCACCAGATTTCTGCCGCTCTGGATCATTACACCGGATCATCGCAGCTAGCAAGCTGAAAATGAGTGGCTACTGTTAGCTAACACCCCTGTTCCAAAGCAAGCACCTGCTTGCATTGAGCTAGCCTCGAGCTAGGCCCATATACCAGCTAATTCTAGGGCTAAATGACCTCCTTTGCCAATTGGCCTGGACCCTTTATTGTTGACACGGAGCCCCGCCGATCCATCACGACTGGACTGCCGAAGTGGTCTCAACAGGCTATTCTGAAATCATGTTTGCCAAAGACCCATCTACTAGCCCCGGCCCGCTAGCTTTTCTGAACGCTGTCTCCCCTGCTCGCCTAGCATAGTAGTGACTACCGAATGGCACCCTGACTCACCTATTGCTGCTTTTCTGACCCTATGATCACTCGGCTACACAGCTTATAAAATGGCGCCGGAAGAAATGGCAGCAGTTTTAAGAGCACCCAACAAATTGTGCTATTATGTGGTTTTTTTCGCAACTTATTTTGTACACAATGTTTCTACAACTGTATCTTACGGCAAAAAAGAGCTTCTGGATATCAAGACAGCGATCACTCACCTCGGATAAGACAAATCTTTTTTCTACAACAAGGACGACGCACAAGACATTCTCCAAACACCCCACAGGGCCGACATCCCCATTATTTGCAAGAGGAAGCGACGGGACCCAGAGAAGGCGACTGGGAAAGCTACCGTTACTGTCAATACTACTCGCCAACGTGCAATCATTGGACAATAAATTAGACGAGGTACGATCACAAATATCCTACCAACGGGACATCAAAAACTGTAATATAATAATAATATAACATATATAATATGTTTCACGGAATCGTGACTGAATGACGACAGCAAGATAGAACAGCGCACTCCGGTAAGACAAGGGGGGGGGGCAGTTTGTGCATATTTGTAACCTCCGATAAATCCACGATAATCGAGAATTTCAATAAGCATTTCTTTACGGCTGGCCACGCTTTCCACCTGGCAACCCCTACCCCGGCCAACAGTTCTGCACCCCCCCCAGAAACTGGCCCAAGCCCCCCCCACTTCTCCTTCACCCAAATTCAGACAGCTGATGTTCTGAAAGAGTTGCAAAATCTGGATCCCTACAAATCAGCTGGGCTAGACAATCTGGACGCTCTCTTCCTAAAATGATCTGCCCAAATCGTCGCAACCCCTATTACTAGTCTGTTCAATCTCTCTTTCGTATCGTCTGAGATTCCTAAAGATTTGAAAGCGGCCGAGGTCATCCCCCTCTTCAAAGGGGGAGACACTCTAGACCCAAACTGTTACAGACCTATATCCATCCTGCCCTGCCTTTCTAAAGTCTTTGAAAGCCAAGTGAACAAACAGATCACCGACCATCTCGAATCCAACCGTACCTTCTCCGCTATGCAATCAGGTTTCCGAGCTGGTCACAGGTGCACCTCAGCCATGCTCAAGGTCCAAAACGATATCATAACCACCATCGATAAAAAATAGTACTGTGCAGCCGTCTTCATCGACCTGGTCAAGGCTTTCGACTCTGTCAATCACCGTATTTTTATATCGGCAGACTCAATAGCCTTGATTTCTCTAATGACTGCCTCGTCTTGTTCACTAACTACTTCTCAGATAGAGTTCAGTGTGTCAAATCGGAGGGCCTGTTGTCCGGACCTCTGGCAGTCTCTATGGCAGTACCACAGGGTTCAAATCTCAGGCCGACTCTTTTCTCTGTATATATCAATGATGTCTCTCTTGCTGCGGGTGATTCTTTGATCCAATGCAGTAATAACCAACGAGTAATCTAACCTAACAATTCCACAACCACTACCTTATATACACAAGTGTAAAGGGATAAAGAATATGTACATAAAGATATATGAATGAGTGATGGTACAGAACGGCATAGGCAAGATGCAGTAGATGGTATAGAGTACAGTATATACATATACATATGAGATGAGTAATGTAAGGTTGTTTAACTTCTTATGGCTGAAGGGGCAGTATTGAGTAGCTTGGATGAAAGGTGCACAGAGGTGCCCATATTAAACGGCCTGCTCCTCAGTCCCAGTTGCTAAAATATGCATATTATTATTCATATTGGATAGAAAACACTCTGAAGTTTCTAAAACTGTTTGAATTATGTCTGTGAGTATAACAGAACTCACATGGCAGGCAAAATCCTGAGAATTTGCACTTCCTGTTTGTATTTTTTCTGGGGGTTCCAGATTTTCAACCAAGGTCCCATTGAAATCACAGCAAGATATTGATGAGTTTTCACTTCCTACGGCTTCCACTAGATGTCAACAGTCAATAGAACTTTGTCTGATGACTCTAATGTGAAGGGGGGGGCCGAAGGAGACAGGAATTAGTCTCCACTGCCACGAGCCGGCCATGCTTTCACCATGCGCGTTCACATGAGGAGGACCTCCGTTCCACCGCTCATCTGAAGTCAATCTAATTCTCCGGTTGGAACGTTATTCAAGATGTATGTTGACAACATTCTAAAGATTGATTCAGTACATCGTTTGACATGTTTCTACTGACCGTAACGGAACTTTTGGACATTTTGTCACATTATAGTGGACGGTAGTGGATGCGCTTTGGGTTGGGCGTTTGGTAAACATGTCCAAAGTAGCTAATTGGACATAAATAACGGACATTATCGAACAAATCAAGCATTTTTTGAGGACCTGGGATTCCTAGGACTGCATTCTGATGAATTCATCAAAGGTAAGGAAACATTTATCATGTATTTTCTGGTTTCTGTTGAGTCCAACATGGCGGCTAATTTGGCTATTGTTCTGAGCTCCTTCTCAGATTATTGCATGGTTTATTTTTCCGTAAAGTTTTTTTGAAATCTGACACAGCGGTTGCATTAAGGATAGGTATATCTATAATTCCATGTGTATAACTTGTATTATCATCTACATTTATGATGAGTATTTCTGTTGAAACGATGTGGCTATGCAAAAACACTTGATGTTTTTGCAACTAGTAAATCTAACGCACCAAAGGAAACTCAGATTTCTTTATATAAATATGAACTTAATCAAACAAAACATGCATGTATTGTGTAACATGAAGTCCTATGAGTGTCATCTGATGAAGATAATCAAAGGTTAGTGATTAATTTTCTCTATTTCTGGTATTTGTGAAAGCTATCTTTCGCTGGAAAAATGGCTGTGCTTATTGTGGTTTTGTGGTGACCTAACATAATCGTTTGTAGTGCTTTCGCTGAAAAGCATATTTGAAATCGGACACTGTGGTGGGATTAACAACAAGATTACCTTTAAAATGATATAAGACACATCTATGTTTGAGTTATTTTAATTATGAGATTTCTGCTTTTTGAATTTGGCACCCTGCACTTTCACTCGCTGTACTCATATCATCCCGGTAGCGGGATGGCAGCCATAAAAGGTTTAAAGTGGCTAGTGATACATTTTTACATAAATTTCCATCAATTCCGTTATTAAAGGGGCTGGAGTTGAGTCAGTATGTTGGCAGCGGCCACTAAATGTTAGTGGTGGCTGTTTAACAGTCTGATGGCCTTGAGATAGAAGCTGTTTTTCAGTCTCTCGGTCCCTGCTTTGATGCACCTCGTAACTGTGGACCTCGCCTTCTGGATGATAGCGGTGAACAGGGAGTGCTCGGGTGGTTGTTGTCCTTGATGATCTTTATGGCCTTCCTGTACATGTCGGTGGTGTAGGTGTTCCTGGAGGGCAGGTAGTTTGCCCCGGTGATGCGTTGTGCAGACCTCACTACCCTCTGGAGAGCCTTACGGTTGTGGGCGGAGCAGTTGCCGTACCAGGCAGTTGATTACAGCCCGACAGGATGCCTCGATTGTGCATCTGTAGAGGTTTATGAGGTTTTGGTGACAAGCCGATTTTTTCAGCCTCCTGGGGTTGAAGAGGCGCTGCTGCGCCTTCTTCACAACGCTGTCTGTGTGGGTGGACCAATTAAAGTTTGTCCGGTGATGTGTACACCGAGGAACTTAAAAAACTTACTACCCTCTCCACTACTGTCTGTCGATGTGGATATGGGGGTGCTCCCTCTGCTGTTTCCTGAAGTCCAATATCATCTCCTTTTTGTTGACGTGGAGTATGAGGTTTATTTTCCTGACACCACACTCCGAGGGCCCTCAACCTCCTCCCTGTAGGGCCGTCTCGTCGTTGTTGGTAATCAAGCCTACCCACTGTAGTGTCGTCCGCAAACCTTGATGATTGAGTTGGAGGGATGCGCCACGCAGTCGTGGTGAACAGGGAGTACAGGAGAGGGCTCAGAATGCACCCTTGTGGGGGCCCAGTGTTGAGGATCAGCGGGGTGGAGTTTGTTACCTACCCTCACACCTGGGGGCGGCCCCCCTCAGGAAGTCCATACCCAGTTGCACATGGCGGGTCGAGACCAGCCAGGTCTCGAGACTTGATGACGAGTTTGGAGGGTACTATGGTGTTAAATGCTGAGCTGTAGTCGATGAACAGCCTTCTCACATAGGTATTCCTCTTGTCCAGATGGGTTAGGGCCATTGCAGTGTGGTTGCGATTGCGTCGTCTGTGGACCATTGGGTCGGTAAGCAAATTGTGGAGGGGTCAGTAGGTGGTCAGGTGAGCGTCTGGGAGGTTTTGATGAGTGGGCCTTGGGACTACGTCTCAAAGCATCCTACTCGATGACGGAAAGTGCACCACTGTGCTTACGGGAAAACCCGGCCCTAGGTGTCGTTTTAGTCATCAGTTACCCTCTCTCCGGCGCTGCGTCGCTTCTTAGCGAAACACGTTACACCGACTCCATCGACGCCCACTCTTCGCTAAATCGACCCAATCCACTCGTCTTTGTAACACAAAGCAGTATTGACGACACTACTCTCGATTCGCAGAGCGCTAAACCTGGACTTGACCATATGTACCGATAAAACACCACCCAGCCAGCACCTAGTCTTCTCGTCATACGCTACCTACGACGGAACGCAGGACCTGGGAAACTGCCTGTCTGCGGCCTGCAGACCTATCCAGCGAGAGATCAGACTATAACGACGGTTCATAGAGATATGAGTTTTCACTCCAGCCTCAGACAATCGGCCAGAGTGAATGCGCAGAGCCCCGCCCAAGAACGGCTTATTATTCCACCCAGCCCATGGACTAGCCGGGACCGTAGTCGCAGTGGCATGTATTGCGTTCCTCAACAGCGAGCGCAAAAAAAGCTCTCCGCTATTATAGCTCTGTTCTGGGAATCCTAAGTACGAGCAAGACATCCTACGTCCGCGCGGGGCTTGTAGTTTTCTTTTGTAGATCCGTGCCTATTGATTGATAGGACGCTGCCACTACTTTGTGTCTGACGCTGGTTAAATTGCGACTTAACTTTGTCCCGATTGTTAACTTGGGCGACGTGACTTTGTGATGGCGCGTGTGGCGGGAGGGAATTAGGGCGTACACATGTTTGTATCGGTCATGTTTCGGATTCAACCTTCGCCTGGTCATAAAAGCAAGTGTTTAAGTTTGCGCTTTTTCAGTTTCAGCAGACGAATGCCTGCCATCAATGCCACCGTTTCTGGTTTGGGAAATGTTTTCACATCAGTCTGGCTCGTGGGATACGAACACTCGTCAAATGCACTTTCATAATCGAAACTACGGCTCACGAACTTCCACAGTCCGTATATTTGATCAATTGCTCTGTTAATTCTTCCGACCGATCACACATTATCAACCTCTCACCAGCATTAGTCTCACCTCGGAACGAGACATCAGTTCTCAGATCACGGCTGATCCAAGCGTACTTGAATACGTGGGCAGATTGGGCGGACCCCAGCCCCTACATTCAGATAAAGACACATGGGGCTGCCCGTGGAGGCTTCTTTGTATTTAGTTTTGTTTTGTTAGGCTGGAAGCACAAAATTTGGGCGAGTCTGGGTCAAGCTTTTCCGAAAGGGGAGGGCGGGGGAGGGGCTTTATGCGTCGCGGAAGTTGAGAATACACAATGATCCAGGGTTTCACCTTACCCAAGCCCTTGTAGCCAACCAAATCGATATGGCTGAAAGGTGAGAACTTTAGGGAGTTTGTTTTTCAGGATTAGCCTTGTTAAGAATCACCCAAAACTTACTCTCGTCCGCCCTGCGTTAGTGTCTTAAAAATGAGGGCACGCCGAGAACCAAAGATCCCGCCAACTAAGTGATGCCCGCCTCTCGAGCGTTCCTAGGAAACTATTGCAGTAGTTCAGAGCTCTCTAATCTCTCAATTTGTCTGCCTGCTTAATCTTTCGACTCTAGGCGATGTTCTGGATACTCTCCCGTGCACATACGTAGACAGCCATGCACACTCGCATCCACCTCTCTATACGAGTATTCTAACTGTTCAACATACACAGAATCCGGCTATGCTCGACCTTCACCACACATACATCAACACAACATTCTGAATATAAATGGAGCCAACCTCAATCTTATTATCATTAACGGCACCCAGGAACTATGGGACTGCCTCAACATGACAACCAAGCAGCGCTAGCGCACAGCCACGCACCTGCGCAACTACTACAGACGGTCGACGGATCCGCCCCACATCAGACGCACGGCAGCTGCCATAGACCACACACGAGCGATTCGAAGTCTACCGTCGCCACTAGAACGTGTGAACCTAGCGCAGACATACACTGACAAATATACACGAACACGTGTGACCTCAGTATACTCGCACACTATGAAAGCACACATTACATATGACACGAGATGACCAGTACTACAGCCGTACCCATACCTTAGCCTACGCAGACGCTTCACTACTCAGCATCCACCACTGCTCACCAGTACCATCACTCTATCGAACATCACGACCGCTCGAGATACACAGCCAAACTGACCGCAATATCACACTCATCACTACGCACTAGCGACTCGCGCTCACACGAAGTATACGCACCTGCACCCCTCTCCTCGAGTCCTGGTCCTGCAGATGGGTTCGGCTGGTCAGGCTCGGAGAACGGGCAACATCGGCGCTGCACTCCCTAGCGATTGACTACTCCGGCCACCAATGTTCAGTCTGCTGACAAAACAAGTTCCGATCAAAAGTTCAAAGAGCAAGGATTCCTATTCCAGAGAGACATCAACGCAGACTGTAACGTTTCTTTGCTTCATGGAAACATGGCCTCACTCGAGAGACGGCTAACGGAGTCAGTGCGAGCCAGCTCGTTTCATGTCACGCATCGCGCCGACAGAAAAAACACTCTTCTCCGGAAGAAGAGGGGCGCGGAGTGACGGGTAGACCTCTAATGATTAACGAGACAGTGGTGACGCATGCATAACAACATTAAGGAACTCCAAAGTATTCTCGTTTCACCTGATTCCTCACAATCGAAATTACGCGACCGGCATTATCATACCAGGATTTCTCTTCGATCCTCATAGTATCCACAGCCGTATAATTTCCCCCCAGCAGACACATCGACTAGCCCTCTGATCAATCACACTTTACCTGGATCTGATGTAAAACTCTGGAAACCATCACACCCTGACTCGAGCTCATTCATCGCCAGCTGGAATATACTCGAAGCCTATACCAGTGATTAAGAAGCCTGCCTTTTTGCTTTGTCATTGTGGGTACTTGATTGAGAATCGCATTTGGGGACGGCATTGTGTTGTTATTACCCTACCCAATTACCACCTGGGGGCAGCCGTCAGGAAGTCCAGATCCAGTTGCAGAGGAGGATTGTTAGTCCCAGGGTATTCTAGATTAGTGATGAGCTTTGGTGGGTATGTGTTTAGATTAATGAGATAAAGAGTAGAAGTTCTACTAAAATACATCTCGAATATAGGCCGGCTGTTAAAACGTAAACAAACATGTGGAAAAATTTCAAGATAAGGGGTTACTGAACTGCTATTCCCAATGGCACTTGCTATGCTGGCCTCTCTCTCCCTCCTCCCTGCTCTCGGTCTGAGAGTTTGCCTGGACCTCTCCAAGGGCACTATGTCTTACTTGTCTTGGCCACATTCCCGCTCATAAGTGGAGAGAGTGGGTTCATACTACAACACCAACCACACCATGTGCACAAACACACACCCACTCAATGCCTGTTTGCTTGTGTGCTTATTTCTTCCCGAAGTGTGCCCCACCAGGGCTGTCTGAAATAGAGCTGTTGTAACATCCAGCTTAGTAGACTCATTTGGGAAAAAAAACTCATCCAGAAACAATCGTGTCTCGAGGATTATCTATCACCGTATGTACACACAACACACAGCACACACCACACACACATACACCCACAACACACGACACAGACACACACACACACCACACACACACAGCACCACACACCACACACCACACACAAAACACCACACACACACACACACAGAACCCACACAGCACACCAAGTACTATCGCATCTTATATTGTCAAATTACGAGGTTTGGAGCAGTCTTGAAGGTAGCGTTTAACGTTAGCTAGGCTCAAATCTGTAAATAGCATTACACAGCTATCTATAACGCTAATAGTTAGCTTTCTCATATCTATAAATGGGTTACATAGCTATTTTAACATTAGTAGTTAGCTAGCTCATATCTGTAAATAGATTACACAGCTATCTTAACGCTAATAGTTAGCTTTCTCATATCTATAAATGGTTTACATAGCTATTTTAAAATTAGTAGTTAGCTAGCTCATATCGGTAAATAGATTACACAGCTATCTTAACGCTAATAGTTAGCTTTCTCATATCTATAAATGGTTTACATAGCTATTTTAACATTAGTAGTTAGCTAGCTCATATCGGTAAATACATAACTATCTTAAAATGGCTGAACGGTGACATTAAGAACATACAGCTGGCAGGTTATACACTATTGGCATGATACAACAGCAGCCTCTGGTAAGACACGGAGCGGGGGCCTATGCATATTTGTAAACAAGAGCCGGTGCACGATATCTAAGGAAGTCTCAGGGTTTTGCTCGCCTAAGGTAGAGTATCTCATGATGAGCTGTACACCACACTATCTACCTATTTGAAGCTGTCTACATGCCACCACAGACCGATTCTGGCACTAAAACCGCACTCAATGAGCTGTATATACCGCCATAAGCAAACAAGAAAAAGCTCATCAAGAGGCGGCACTCCTAGTGGCCGGGGACTTTAATGCAGGGAAACTTAAATCAGTTTAACCTAATTTCTATCAGCATGTTAAATGTGCAACCAGGAGGGGAAAAAATCTAGACCTCCTTTACTCCACATACAGAGATGCGTACAAAGCTCTCCCTCGCCCTCCATTTGGCAAATCTGACCATAACTCTACCCTCCTGATTCCTGGTTACAAGCAAAAATTAAAGCAGGAAGCACCAGTGACTCGGTCTATAAAAAACGTACGTACACACCCCAACTGGAAGCAATGGGTTACAGGCAACATTCGCACTGATCTAAAGGGTAGAGCTGCCGCTTTCAAGGAGCGGGACTCTAACCCAGAAGCTTTTAATAAATCCCGTTATGCCCTCCGATGAACCATCAAACAGGCAAAGCTTCAATACAGGACTAAGATCGAATCGTACTATACCTGGCTCTGACGCTTGTCGGATGTGGCAGGGCTTGCAAACTATTACAGACTACAAAGGGATGCACAGTCGAAAGCTGCCCAGTGACACGAGCCTACCAGGCAAGCTAAATAGCTTATATGCTCGCTTCGAGGCAAGTAACACTGAAACATGCATGAGAGCATCAGCTATTCCGGATGACTGTGTGATCATGCTCTCCACAGCCGATGTGAGTAAGACGTTTAAACAGGTCAACATTCACAAGGCCGCACGGGGCCAGACGGATTACCAGGACGTATACCGCGAGAATGCGCTGACCAACTGGCAAGTGTCTTCACTGACATTTTCAACCTCTCCCTGACTGAGTCTGTAATACCAACATGTTTCAAGCAGACCACCATAGTCCCTGTGCCCAAGAACACTAAGGTAACCTGCCTAAATGAGATCAACCTAAGCACTCACGTCTGTAGCCATGAAATGCTTTGAAAGGCTGGTCATGGCTCACATCAACACCATTATCCCAGAAACTCTAGAACCACTCCAATTTGCATACCGCCCCAACAGATCCACAGATGATGCAATCTCTATTGCACTCCACACTGCCCTGTCACACCTGGACAAAATGAACACTAACGTGAGAATGCTGTTCATTGACTATAGCCCAGCGTTCAACACCATAGTGCCCTCAAAGCTCATCACTAAGCTAAGGACCCTGAGAATAAACACCTCCCTCCGCAACTGTATCCTGGACTTCCTGATGGGCCGCCCCCAGGTGGTAAGGGTAGGTAGCAACACATCCATCACACTAATCCTCAACACAGGGGCCCCTCAGGGGTGTGTGCTCAGTCCCCTCCTGTACTCCCTGTTCACTCATGACTGCATGGCCAGGCACAACTCCAACTCCATCATTGAGTTTGCTGACAACACAACGGTGGTAGGCCTGTTCACCGACAACGATTAGACAGGCTATAGGGAGGAGGTCAGAGACCTGGCCGTGTGGTGCAAGGACAACAACCTCTCCCTCAACGTGATCAAGACAAAGGAGATGATTGTGGACAACATAAGGAGACCGAGCAGCCCCCATTCTCATCGACGGGCTGTAGTGGAGCAGGTGAGAGCTTCAAGTTCCTTGGCGGCCACATCACCAACAAACCAACATCGTCCAAACACCAAGACAGTCGTGAACGAGGCACGCCAAGCCTATTCCCTCAGAAGACTGAAAAGATTTGGCATGGGTCCTCAGATCCTCAAAAAGTTCTACAGCTGCACCATCGAGAGCATCCTGACTGGTTGCATCACTTACCTGGTATGGCAACTGCTCGGCCTCCCGACCGCAAGGCACTACAGAGGGTAGTACGTGCTGCCCAGTACATCACCGTTCCAAGCTTCCTGCCATCCAGGACCTCTATACCAGATCGGTTGACAGAGGAAGGCCAAAACTATGTCAAAGACTCCACCACCCTAGTCATAGACTGTTCTCTCTGCTATCGCACGACAAGCGGTTCCAGGGCGCCAAGGCTAGTCCAAAAGGCTCTTAACAGCTTTACACCCAACCAATAAGACTATTTATATCACCCCCCCCCCCCCCCCCCCTTTTAAGCTGCTGCTACTCTCTGTTATAATCTATGCATAGTCACTTTAACTCTCCTACATTACATATTACCTCAATTACTGGAATAACCGTGCCCACCGCACATTTGACTCGTACCAGGTACCGGCCCTGTATAATAGCCTCATTACTGTTATTTTATTGCTACTCTTTACTATATTATCATTTTTTACTTATCATTTTTTACTAAACATTTATTTTCTTAAAACTGCATCTTGGTTAAGGGCTTATAACTAAGAATTTCGCTGTAAGGTCTACACTTTGTATTCGGCACATGTGACAAATAACATTTGATTGATCTATTATAGCCTCGTTACTGTTTTGTTGCTTATCAATTATTTGTCATTTTTCTATTTGTTCTCTTTTTTTTTATTACTATCGATTATTTTTTAAACTTTTGTTATAAGAAGAATTTAACTATTTGGCGCAATGACAAACACAATTTGATTCTATTATTATTAGCTAGTTCATATCTTTAAATACATAGCATATGCTTAATATTAGCAATTAGCTATGATTACAGATATGAAATTAAGCTAACTACTGATGTGATGATAGCTAAATTCAATTCTATTATACATAGCTATCTTAATAGCAGATATCTAGATGTTACAGATATAGAGAGTAGCTATTTAATGCTTAGTAGATATCTATATGTTTACAGATAAGTTAGCTATCTTAATGTAGTAATATCTTATATGATTACAGATATGAGTATCTAATGCTTCAATGTCTATTAGATATTCTATTATGTTTACAGACATGAGTTAGCTATCTTAATGCTAGTAGATATCTATATGTTTACAGATATGAGTTAGCTATCTTAATGCTAGTAGATAGTTGGCTCATATTGTTAATACCTATGTAGGTAACAACCATGCTATTAGTTCAACCCTGAAATGTGTTTTCAGAAGTCATTATCAATCTAAATAGTACACACATACATAACCCTAACCCTAAGTAAATACAGCTTACAGCTAAAAAATATATATACAGTGCATTCGGAAAGTATTCAGTATTCCCTTATTCCAGGTTTTGTTACCTTCCAGCCTTCCAAACCTTATTTTTTCCTCATTAATCTACACACAATACCCCATAATGACAAAGCAAAAACAGGTTTTAAAAGAAATACACTATTTACATAAGTATTCAGAGCCTTTGCTATGAGACTCGAAATTGAGCTCAAGTGCATCCTGTTTCCATTGATCATCCTTGAGAGGTTTCTACAACTTCATAGGAGTCCACCTGTGGTACATACAATTGATTGGACATGATTTGGAAAGGCACACACCTGTCTATATAAGGTCCCACAGTTGACAGTGCATGTCAGAGCAAAAACCAAGCAATGAGGTCAAAGGAATTGTCCGTAGAGCTCCGAGACAGGAAGGAGTCGAGGCACAGATCTGGGGAAGGGTACCAAAACATTTCTGCAGCATTGAAGGTCCCCAGAACACAGTGGCCTCCATCATTCTTAAATGGAAGAAGTTTGGAACCACCAAGACTCTTCCTAGAGCTGGCGACCCAGCCAAACTGAGCAGTCGGGGAGAAGGGCCTTGGTCAGGGAGTTGAAGAACCCAATGGTCACGATGACAGAGTTCCAGAATTCCTCTGGGGAGATGGTAGAACGTTCCAGAAGGAAAACCATCTCTGCAGCACTCCACCAATCAGGCCTTTATGGTATAGAGCTGGACAAAAGGCACTAATCAGCGGCAGTCAGGATCAAGGGAAAGATGAACAAAGCAAAGTACAGAGAGATCCTTGATGAAAACCTGCTTCAGAGCGCTCAGGACCTCAGACTGGGGCGAAGGTTCATCTTCCAACTGGAAAACGACCCTCAGCACACAGCCAAGGCAACGCAGGGGTGGCTTCGGGACAAGTCTCTGAATGTCCATGAGTGGCCCACCCAGAACCTGGACTTGAACCCAATCGAACAACATTTTTTTTACATTTGCAAACATTTCTAAAAACCTGTTTTTCTGTATCATTACGTGGTATTGTGTGTAAATTAAAACAATTTCATCCATTTTAGAATAAGGCTGTAACGTAACAAAAAGTCATGGTCTGAATACTGTCCGAATGCACTGTAATGTCTACTGCACTGTATAACAAATTGAATTTCTCTCTCTGTCTCTATCACTTTCTCTCTCTGCAGTAAGCTAAAAAAAATGTACAGAACATACAAGGAGAAGGATAAAGGAGGAGAGGAAGATGAGGATGAGGAGGAGACGAAGAGGCCAAAGCAACAGTGGGACAAAGACTTCTCTCTGGATCCCTATGAGGGGCTGAGCCCGGAATACATGGAGATGAGTGAGTCAAGCACGCACACACGCGCACACACGCGAGCGTGTGCACACACACACACACACGCCCAAAGTGTATATTGAAAGTGAACAATTAACAAACAGTGTGTATGTGTGTCCGGGCATGTGTGCATTCGTGTGTGCAGTAATCCAGTATGGGTTTGTCACCATCTTCGTGGCATCGTTCCCTCTGGCTCCTCTCTTTGCTCTGCTCAACAACGTGATTGAGATCCGCCTCGACGCTGCCAAGTTCACCACAGAGATCCGTCGCCCAGATGCTGTGCGCCGCAAAGACATAGGTACTGACCACAACACAACCACAAGACATCCGCAACACAACCACCTCACAGTCAACAGCAAGACAACCATGACATAACCACACATGAACCACAATCAAACAACATCAAACTGTAACACAATCTCTGTATGACTGTTTTCTGGACTATCCTTAAATAATTGTACTCTTCCTCTCCCCTTTCTGTCACATTCCCCCTCTCCTTCTCTGTCACATTCCTCCTCTCTTTTTCTGTCACATTACCCCTCTCCTTCTGTCACATTCCTCCTCTCCTCTCCTCTCCTTCACATTCCTCCTCTCCTCTCTCCTTCACATTCCTTCTCTCCTTCTCTTTTTTGTCACATTCTTCCTCCTTCTCTCTCTGTCACATTCCTCCTCTCTTTCTCTGTCACATTCCTCCT
>NW_019944065.1:248575-249112 GCF_002910315.2 Salvelinus sp. IW2-2015 | reverse complement strand
CTGTCACATTCCAAAATCTTCTCTTTCACATTCCTCCTCCTCTGTCACATTCCTCCTCCTCTCTTTCTGTCACATTCCTCCTCCTCTGTCACATTCCTCCTCCTCTGTCACATTCCTCCTCTCCTTCTCTTTCTCTGTCGCATTCCTCCTCTCTCTGTTGCAATCCTCCTCTCCTTCTCTTTCTCTGTCGCATTCCTCCTCTCTCTGTTGCATTCCTCCTCTCCTTACTTACTCTGTCACATTCCTCCACTCTGTCTCTGTCACATTCCTCCTCTCTGTCTCTGTCACATTCCTCTGTCTGTCACATTCCTCAACTCCTTCTGTCACATTCCTTCTCTCCTTCTCTTTCTCTGTCACATTCCTCCACTCTTTCTCTTTCTTTGTCACATTCCTCCTCTCCTTCTGTCACATACCTCCTCTCCTTATCTTACTCTGTCACATTCCTCCTCTCCTTCTGTCACATTCCTCCTCTCCTTCTGTCACATACCTCCTCTCCTTATCTTACTCTGTCACATTCCTCCTCTCCTTCTGTCACAT
>NW_019944065.1:234292-243650 GCF_002910315.2 Salvelinus sp. IW2-2015 | reverse complement strand
AAAGAAAGGAGAGGAGGTATGGTGACAGAGGAGAGGAGTATGTGACAGAAGGAAGGAGAATGTGACAGAGTAAGATAAGGAGAGGAGGTATGTACAGAAGGAGAGGAGGTATGTGACAGAAGGAGAGGAGGAATGTGACAGAGTAGATAAGGAGAGGAGGTATGTGACAGAAGGAGAGGAGGAATGTGACAGAAGAGAGAGAGGATGTGACAGAGTGATAAGGAGAGGAGGTATGACAGAAGGAGAGGAGGAATGTGACAGAAGAAGAGAAGAGTGGAAGGAATGTGACAGAGAAAGAGAAGGAGAGAAGGAATGTGACAGAAGGAGTTGAGGAATGTGACAGACAGAGGAATGTGACAGAGACAGAGAGGAGGAATGTGACAGAGACAGAGTGGAGGAATGTGACAGAGTAAGTAAGGAGAGGAGGAATGCAACAGAGAGGGAGGAATGCGACAGAGAAAGAGAAGAGAGGAGGATTGCAACAGAGAGAGGAGGAATGCGACAGAGAAAGAGAAGGAGAGGAGGAATGTGACAGAGGAGGAGGAATGTGACAGAGGAGGAGGAATGTGACAGAAAGAGAGGAGGAGGAATGTGACAGAGGAGAGGAATGTGAAAGAGAAGATTTTGGAATGTGACAGTGAAGAGAAAGAGAGGAGGAATGTGAAGAGAGAGAGGAGGAATGTGACAGAGAGGAGGAGGAATGGAAGAGAAGGGGAAAGGAATGTGACAGAGAAAGAGAAGGAGAGGAGATGTGACAGAGAGGAGGAATGTGACAGAGGAGGAGGAGGAATGTGACAGAGGAGGAGGAGGAATGTGACAGAAAGAGGAGGAGAATGTGACAGAAAAGAGAGGAGGAGGAATGGACAGAGACAGAGAAAGAGAGGAGGAGAAGAGGAGGAGGAATGTGACAGAGAGGAGGAGGAATGTGACAGAGGAGGAGAGGAAGTGACAGAGAAAGGAAGGAAGGAGAGGGGATGTGACAGAGGGGGAGGAATGTACAGAGGAGGAGGAGGAATGTGACAGAGAGAGAGGATGTGACAGAGAAGGAGAAGGAGAGGAGGAATGTGACAGAGGAGGAGGATTGACAGAGGAGGAGGAGGAATGTGACAGAGAGGAGGAGGAGAATGTGACAGAAAGAGAGAGGAGGAATGTACAGAAAGAGAGAGAGGAGAATGTACAGAAAGAGAGGAGGAGGAATGTGACAGAGACAGAGAAGAGAGGAGATGTGACAGAGAGAGGAAGAGAGGAGAGAATGTGACAGAGGAGGAGGAGAAGTGACAGAGAAAGAGAAGGAGAGGAGGAATGTGACAGAGGAGGAGGAGGAAGGTGACAGAGAAAGAGAAGGAGAGGAGGACTCTGTCACATTCCTCCTCTCCTTCTGTCACATTCCTTCTCTCCTTATCTTAATCTGTCACATACCTCCTCTCCTTCTTTGTCTCTGTCACATACCTGCTGTCTCCAGGAATATGGTTCAACATTCTCACTGGAATCAGCAAGTTTTCTGTCATAACAAATGTAAGTCTCGTGTGTGGGCGTGTGTGTTTATATATGTAGATAATTCATTATTTTGGTGAGATATCCTTTACTTTGTGTGTGTGGGCACGTGTGTGTGTGGGACGGAGAGATTTGAAATGTCTATTTCTTATTAAAACCTTTGTGATTGTAATGTTTACTAATGTTTCCCTTGTTTATTGTCTATTCCATTTGCTTTGGCAATCTCACCATATGTTTCCCATGCCACTAAATCCCTTTGAATTGAGAGAGAGGGAGAGAGAGAGAGAAAGAGACCTGGTATTCAGCTTGTCAGTCTGTTTGTTGCTCTTCTTCAGGCCTTTGTGATCTCATTCACTTCGGACTTCATTCCTCGGACGGTGTACCAGTACATGTACAGTCAGACTGGCAGCATGCACGGATTCACAGAACACTCCCTGTCCTACTTTAACGTGTCCAACTTTGAGGCTGATTCCTCCCCCTCCTCTACACTATTTACTGGAGTCACCATATGCAGGTAAACATAACCTCTAATGCTGTTCTCTAACCTTGACCTCTAATGTCTCTGTCTATCAGATATAAAGACTACAGGGATCCACCATGGGGAGCTCAGCCATATTCCTTCTAACCTCTAACCCTGACCTCTGTCTCTCAGATATAAAGACTACAGGGATCCACCGTGGGGAGCTCAGCCATATTCCTTCTCTAAACAGTACTGGTCTGTCCTGGCAGCTCGATTGGCCTTTGTCATCTTCTTTCAGGTACAGACCACTGCTAACCCCTGACCCTAACCCCTGACCTCAGTATCAATCCAGCCCTGTCTTCTGACCCCAATCCCTGACTTCATCATCAATCCATATGGGGAAGGGGGCTGTATATGTTGTATCATAATGTAGCACCTTCCTGTTGAATAACCTGTTGAATAACCTGTTGTATCTAATGTAGAACCTTTCTGTTGAATAACCTGTTGAATCTAATGTAGAACCTTTCTGTTGAATAACCTGTTGTATCATAATGTAGAACCGTTCTGTTGAATAACCTGTTGTATCTAATGTAGAACCGTTCTGTTTGTCACGTTCGTTGAAATGAGCGGACCAAGGCGCAGCGTGCATAGAATTCCACATGTTTATTTAAATGAAACTCGCCAACAAAAACAATAAACAGCAAACGAGACGTAGCGACTGGAGTGCTCACAGGCAGCTACACAAACACAAGATCCCACAAACTAAAGGTGGAAAAAAGGCTGTCTAAGTATGATCCCCAATCAGAGACAACGATAGACAGCTGCCTCTGATTGGGAACCATACCCCGGCCAACAAAGAAATAGAAAAACTAGAATGCCCACCCAAATCACACCCCGACCTAACCAAATAGAGAAATAAAAAGGCTCTCTAAGGTCAGGGCGTGACACAATACTCTGGGAGAAAAAGGTGTAGATTCACTACTCTGGGAGAAAAAGGTGTAGATTCACTACTCTGGGAGAAAAAGGTGTAGATTCACTACTCTGGGAGAAAAAAGGTGTAGATTCACTACTCTGGGAGAAAAAGGTGTAGATTCACTTACTCTGGGAGAAAAATGTGAGCAGAACGCGGCAGATTTTTAAGCCTTCACAGAAGGCAGGAATTGTGGTCGCAGGCAGGCAATGGTCAAACACATAGGCAATGGTCAAACACAGGTAGGCAATGGTCAAACACAGGTAGGCAATGGTCAAACACAGGTAGAAATGGTCAAACACAGGTAGGCAAATGGTCAAACACAGGTAGGCAATGGTCAAACACAGGTAGAAATGGTCAAACACAGGTAGGCAATGGTCAAACACAGGTAGGCAATGGTCAAACACAGGTAGAAAATGGTCAAACACAGGTAGGCAATGGTCAAACACAGGTAGGCAATGGTCAAACACAGGCAGGCAATGGTCAAACACAGGCAGGCAGTCAAACAAACAATACCTCACACCAAACAACAGAAAGAACTGAACTAAATAAGGAGCTGATGAGACCAGGTGAGAAACAAACATAGGTGAAATCAATGAACAAAAATGAAAGACAGGGCTACGTTCAGACACAACGAAACAGGGCTACGTTCCAGAACACAAAGAAACAGGGCTACGTTCCAGAACACAAAGAAACAGGGCTACGTTCCAGAACACAAAGAAACAGGGCTACGTTCCAGAACACAAAGAAACAGGGCTACGTTCCAGAACACAAAGAAACAGGGCTACGTTCCAGAACACAACGAAACAGGGCTACGTTCCAGAACACAACGAAACAGGGCTACGTTCCGAACACAACGAAACAGGGCTACGTTCCAGAACAAAAGAACAGGCTACGTTCCAGAACACAAAGAAACAGGGCTACGTTCCAGAACACAAAGAAACAGGGCTACGTTCCAGAACACAAAGAAACAGGGCTACGTTCCAGAACACAAAGAAACATGGCTACGTTCCAGAACACAAAGAAACAGGGCTACGTTCCAGAAACAACGAAACAGGGACGTTCCAGAACACAAAGAACAGGGCTACGTTCCAGAACACAAAGAAAAAGAACACAAGGTTGACTAAGAAAGAAAAGCAGAACCTTACACCTTTCTGTTGAAAAACCTGTTGTATCTAATGTAGAACCTTTGTTTTATCTAATATAGAATCTTCTGTTGAAAACCTGTTGTATCTTATGTAGAACTTTTCTGTTGGAAAAACTGTTCTGGTATATTTACTGTTTTTTTTGATTGCTTAAGCACGATTTTCAAAACAGGGCCCGTGTTTTCAAAACACTACACACAATTAGCACAACCACACACCCAATTAGCACAAAACACTACAGATCCTTTGCAAAATTAAACACTCTTGTAAAAACCTATACACTTCTTTTTAAAAACCACACTTTGTTACCATATGAAACACACACGTTTCACATTACTATACTCTGTTTGCACGAGTTACACTCTGCTGTGATAAACCTAAAACACTTTTAGCACTTCTACTTCCCTATGATTAGAGTAGGCTACTATCAACAAAGTACAAGTATAATGTCAATTCACCAAACACTACACAAGACCAATGTTGCAGACTGAAGAAACTCATTTATTTCTCAACACGCCCAAAATGTTGACATGGAGATTCATAATACTGTAACCAAACGTCACTTACGTATTTTTAAGTCAAAAAAAAAATCAACAAAATAACTAGACATTGTCTCTTCGCCTAGCTGGATCTGGCCAGAGAATTTCATCAACATCGCAGGCAATGTTGTCATTAGCAAGACACCTTGGAAAGAAACGTCTTGAATGACGAATCCATCCTTGCATTGCTGCTACCTCCATCTGGTCACAAGCCTCCTCCATGGCTTGGATGAGGGGTACCTCAGCCTGGAGACGGAGATCATATACCTTCCACCGCCATGTCGAGAAAAACTCTTCTATAGGGTTGAGGAATGGAGAGTATGGTGGAAGATATAGGACGGTGAAATGTGGATGTTGCTGAAACCAGTTCTGAACCAGAGCAGAGCGGTGGAAGACACATTGTCCCAGACAACAATGTATTGCATATGCGATTTGATTGTGCTGCTGTTATGTTGTGCAATTGGTCCAAGAATGTAAGTATGAGTCCTGTGTTGTAAGGGCCCATATGGGCATGGCGGTGGAGGACCCCATTCTGTGTAATGGCTGCACAGAGTGTTATATTACCCCCACGTTGCCTTGGGACATTGACTATAGCCCTGTGGCCAATGATGTTCTTCCCCTCCTTCGGTTTCTCGTCAGGTTGAACCCAGCCTCATCTACGTAAATGAACTCATGCTGGATCTCCTCTCCATCCATTCGTAAAACTCTCTGAAAAACAGTGTCAGGCGAAATTGTGTAGTTCAGTGTAGATCTAGTATACATATTACAGTACAGTAAAATATTATGAGACAGTATGCAAGATCACACTGCTAAAGTGAATACATACCTCTGCATAATCATGCCGCAGTCGTTTCACCCTTTCGGAATTGCGCTCGAAAGGCACTCGATAAATTTGCTTCATTTGAATATGTTTTTTTTTTAGGATGCGTGCCAGTGTTTGATGTTGAGACCTGATGGATATCGTTGAAAATGGCGTGGTTATTGACAATGTTAGCTTGGAGCTGCTTGAGTGTTATAGCATTGTTGGCCAAAACCATGTTTACTATCTCCCCTCTCTGCTGTTCTGTGAACATAGGAGGCCTTCCCCCTTGTCGTCCCTGAACCTCAATCCTATGTAGAAAAAAAAAACTGTATACAATAGTACAGTAATTTCACAGGAAAGGGTAACAGAAGTGCTGATAGTGCATAGAATACAGTACTGTAACAGAAGTGCTGATAGTGCATAGAATACAGTACTGTAACAGAAGTGCTGATAGTGCATAGAATACAGTACTGTAACAGAAGTGCTGATAGTGCATAGAATACAGTACTGTAAGCAGTTACTGAAACCGTGCAGATGTTTTTGATATGATGATATTTTTACAAATACCTTTTCCAGTCAATGTTCTCATCACACTTGCCACTGTATATCGGCTTAGATTTGGCTGTACTCGCAGTCCAGCCTCCCTCAGCGTCAGGCCGTGGTAGACAACGTTGGTCAACCAGTGTTGCGCGGATCTCATTTGTCAGATTCGGTCCTCTTTGAGCACCTTCTTGTCTTCCTCCTCCTCGTTCTCCTCGTCCTCCTCGTTCTCCTCGTCCTCCTCGTTCTCCTCGTTCTCTCCTCGTCCTCCTCTTTCTCCTCGTCGTCTCCTCCTCCTCTCGTCTTACTCTTTCTCTGACTCTTTCCATTGTGCTTGAAGACCGATGAACTCACCTGCTGCTTTTTATAGTGCTTATACACCTGATTGGGTGTCTACAATTAAGCAAACGAGTGTTTGCACACCTGATGACTGTGTTGAACCAATTGGTTGGACGGTGTGGTAATTTGACAGTCAGTGCTTTGGTATTGCAAGGACGTGACTTCATGATAGATTTTTGTGTGTAATGTATGTTAAGTGTGTTTAGTAGTGTTTTGCAAATCACTGTGTGTAGAGTTTTGCAACAAGTGTGAGGTTGACAATGTGCTTATAGTTGTGCAAATATGGGCTGATGTTTTGCTTCTTGAGTGTAAGGTTTTGCTAATAGTGTACTACTTTTAATTTTAGTGTGTAAGCAATCCAAAAAAACTGTAATTGATGAACCTTTCTGTTGTATCTAATGTTAGAAACCGTTCTGTTGTATCTAATGTAGAACCGTTCTGTTGTATCTAATGTAGAACCGTTCTGTTTGTATCTAATGTTAGAACCGTTCTGTTGTATCTAATGTGGAAACCGTTCTGTTGTATCTAATGTAGAACCGTTCTGTTGTATCTAATGTAGAACCGTTCTGTTTTATCTAATGTAGAACCGTTCGTTGTATCTAATGTAGAACCGTTCTGTTGTATCTAATGTAGAACCGTCTGTTGTATCTAATGTAGAACCGTTCTGATGTATTCTAATGTAGAACCGTTCTTTTGTATCTAATGTAGAACCGTCTCTGTTGTATCTAATGTAGAACCGTTCTGTTGTATCTAATGTAGAACCGTTCTGTTGTATCTAATGTAGAACCGTTCTGTTGTATCTAATGTAGAACCTGTCTGTTGTATCTAATGTAGAACCTGTCTGTTGTATCTAATGTAGAACCTGTCTGTTGTATCTAATATAGAACCTTTATGTTGTATCTAATGTAGAACCTGTTGTATCTAATATAGAACCTGATGGATCTAATGTTGTGCCTGTTGTATCTAATGTAGAACCTGTCTGTTGTATCTAATGTAGAACCTGTCTGTTGTATTTAATGTAGAACCTTTCTGTTGTATTTCATGGAGAACCTATGGTAATGGTTCTAATGTAGAACCTTTCTGTTGTATTTCATGTAGAACCTATGGTAATGGTTCTAATGTAGAACCTTTCTGTTGTATTTCATGTAGAACCTATGGTAATGGTTCTAATGTAGAACCTTTCTGTTGTAGAACCTGGCGATGTTCCTGAGCATGCTGGTGGCCTGGTTGATCCCTGACGTTCCTCGTTCTCTTAGAGAACAGGTCAGGAAAGAGAACATGTTGCTGATGGAGTTCCTTGTTCAGGATGAACAGGAAGCCCTACGCTCCAGACTTCCACACCACTCCCCCACACGACAACCTGCACAAACACATAACCCACACTCACACATTGACATAGTGGTGGAGGGGTCAGTGGGAGAAGAGGAGTCGGAGGAGGAGAAGATGGACAGATCAGGACAAACCCTGGACAACCCAGATAGTACTGACCCAGCAGAAGAAGGAGAAGAGGGGAAAGAAGAAGGGTCAGAAGAGCAGAGCGAAGGAGGAGAAGAGGGGAGAGAAGGAGCAGAAGGAGACAGAGGAGGAGAAGGGCCAGACCAGGAGGAAGTCTCCGTTGTGGATCTGGACTCTGTTATGGACCAGCTGTATCTGTCAGGTAATAACACTAACCCCTAATCCCTAGTTACCTGCTGTGTCTGTCAGGTAATAACACTAACCCCTGACCCCTAATCCATAGTTACTGCTGTATCTGTCAGGTAATAACACTACCCCTGACCCTAATCCCTAGTTACCTGCTGTATCTGTCAGGTAATAACACTAACCCTGACCCTAATCCATAGTTACTGCTGTATCTGTCAGGTAATAACACTAACCCCTGACCCTAATCCCTAGTTACCTGCTGTATCTGTCAGGTAATAACACTAACCCCTGACCCCTAATCCCTAGTTACCTGCTGTATCTGTCAGGTAATAACACTAACCCTGACCCCTAATCCATAGTTACCTGCTGTATCTGTCAGTAATAACACTAACCCCTACCCCTAATCCCTAGTTACCTGCTGTATCTGTCAGGTAATAACACTAACCCTGACCCCTAATCCTAGTTACCTGCTGTATCTGTCAGGTAATAACACTAACCCCTGACCCCTAATCCCTAGTTACCTGCTGTATCTGTCAGGTAATAACACTAACCCCTGACCCCTAATCCATAGTTACCTGCTGTATCTGTCAGGTAATAACACTAACCCTGACCCTAATCCCATAGTTACCTGCTGTATCTGTCAGGTAATAACACTAACCCCTGACCCTAATCCCTAGTTACCTGCTGTATCTGTCAGTAATAACACTAACCCTGACCCCTAATCCTAGTTACCTGCTGTATCTGTCAGGTAATAACACTAACCCCTGACCCTAATCCTAGTTACCTGCTGTATCTGTCAGGTAATAACACTAACCCCTGACCCCTAATCCATAGTTACCTGCTGTATCTGTCAGGTAATAACACTAACCCTGACCCCTAATCCTAGTTACCTGCTGTATCTGTCAGGTAATAACACTAACCCCTGACCCCTAATCCCATAGTTACCTGCTGTATCTGTCAGGTAATAACACTAACCCTGACCCTAATCCATAGTACCTGCTGTATCTGTCAGGTAATAACACTAACCCCTGACCCTAATCCCTAGTACCTGCTGTATCTGTCAGGTAATAACACTAACCCTGACCCTAATCCATAGTTACCTGCTGTATCTGTCAGGTAATAACACTAACCCCTGACCCCTAATCCCTAGTTACCTGCTGTATCTGTCAGGTAATAACACTAACCCTGACCCCTAATCCTAGTTACCCTGCTGTATCTGTCAGGTATAACACTAACCCCTGACCCCTAATCCTAGTTACCTGCTGTATCTGTCAGGTAATAACACTAACCCCTGACCCCTAATCCATCGTTACCTGCTGTATCTGTCAGGTAATAACACTAACCCCTGACCCCTATCCATAGTTACCTGCTGTATCTGTCAGGTAATAACACTAACCCCTGACCCCTAATCCTTAGTTACCTGCTGTT
>NW_019944065.1:218928-232831 GCF_002910315.2 Salvelinus sp. IW2-2015 | reverse complement strand
CCCTAATCCCTAGTTACCTGCTGTATCTGTCAGGTAATAACACTAACCCTGACCCTAATCCTAGTTACCTGCTGTATCTGTCAGGAATAACACAACTAACCGCCTAATCCTAGTTACCTGCTGTATCTGTCAGGTAATAACACTAACCCCTGACCCTAATACCTAGTTACCTGCTGTCTGTCAGGTAATACACTAACCCTGACCCCTAATCCTAGTTACCTGCTGTATCGGTTCAGGTAATAACACTAACCCTGACCCCTAATCATAGTTACCTGCTGTATCTGTCAGGTAATAAACACTAACCCCTGACCCCTAATCCCTAGTTACCTGCTGTATCTGTCAGGTAATAACACTAACCCTGACCCTAACCCATAGTTACCGCTGTATCTGTCAGGTAATAACACTAACCCTGACCCTAATCCATAGTTACCTGCTGTATCTGTCAGGTAATAACACTAACCCCTGACCCCTAATCCCTAGTTACCTGCTGTATCTGTCAGGTAATAACCTACACCCTGACCCCTAATGCATAGTTACCTGCTGTACTTGTCAGGTAATAACACTAACCCCTGACCCTAATCCCTAGTTACCTGCTGTATCTGTCAGGTAATAACACTAACCCTGACCCCTAATCCATAGTTACCCGCTGTATCTGTCAGGTAATAACACTAAACCCTGACCCCTAATCCATAGTTACCTGCTGTATCTGTCAGGTAATAACACTAACCTGACCCCTCCATATCCTAGTTACCTGCTGTATCTGTCAGGTAATAACACTAACCCTGACCCCTAATCCCTAGTTACCTGCTGTATCTGTCAGGTAATAACACTAACCCCTGACCCCTAATCCATAGTTACCTGCTGTATCTGTCAGGTAATAACACTAACCCCTGACCCCTAATCCATAGTTACCTGCTGTATCTGTCAGGTAATAACACTAACCCCTGACCCCTAATCCTAGTTACCTGCTGTATCTGTCAGGTAATAACACTAACCCCTGACCCTAATCCCTAGTTACCTGCTTATCTGTCAGGTAATAACACTAACCCTGACCCCTAATCCCTAGTTACATGCTGTATCTGTCAGGTAATAACACTAACCCTGACCCCTAATCCCTAGTTACCTGCTGTATCTGTCAGGTAATAACACTAACCCTTGACCCCTAATCCCTAGTTACCTGCTGTATCTGTCAGGTATAAACACTAACCCCTGACCCCTAATCCTAGTTACCTGCTGATTCTGTCAGGTAATAACACTAACCCCTGACCCTAATCCCTAGTAACTGCTGTGTCTGTCAGGTAATAACACTAACCCCTAATCCATAGTTACCTGCTGTATCTGTCCAGTAATAACACTAACCCTTGACCCCTAATCCATAGTACCTGCTGTATCTGTCAGGTAATAACACTAACCCCTGACCCCTAATCCATAGTTACCTGCTGTATCTGTCAGGTAATAACACTAACCCCTGACCACTAATCCCTAGTTACCTGCTGTATCTGTCAGGTAATAACACTAACCCTGACCCTAATCCATATTACCTGCTGTATCTGTCAGTAATAACACTAACCACTGACCCCTAATCCATAGTTACCTGCTGTATCTGTCAGGTAATAAACTAACCCTGACCCCTAATCCTAGTTACCTGCTGTATCTGTCAGGTAATAACACTAACCCCTGACCCCTAATCCTAGTTACCTGCTGTATCTGTCAGTAATTACACTGACCCCTAATCCCTAGTTACCTGCTGGTCGTCAGGTAATAACACTAACCCCTAATCCTAGTTACCTGCTGGATCTGTCAGGTAATAACACTAACCCCTGACCCCTAATCCATAGTTACCTGCTGTATCTGTCAGGTAATAACACTAACCCCTGACCCCTAATCCATAGTTACCTGCTGTATCTGTCAGGTAATAACACTAACCCCTGACCCTAATCCCCAGTTACCTGCTGTATCTGTCAGGTAATAACACACCCTGACCCCTAATCCATAGTTACCTGCTGTATCTGTCAGGTAATAACACTAACCCCTGACCCCTAACATAGTTACCTGCTGTATCTGTCAGGTAATAACACTAACCCCTGACCCCTAATCCCTAGTTACCTGCTGTATCTGTCAGTAATAACACTAACCCCTGACCCCTAATCCCTAGTTACCTGCTGTATCTGTCAGGTAATAACACTAACCCCTGACCCCTAATCCATAGTTACCTGCTGTATCTGTCAGGTAATAACAATAACCCCTGACCCCTAATCCATAGTTACCTGCTGTATCTGTCAGGTAATAACACTAACCCCTGACCCCTAATCCCTAGTTACCTGCTGTATCTGTCAGGTAATAACACTAACCCCTGACCCCTAATCCATAGTTACCCGCTGTATCTGTCAGGTAATAACACTAACCCCTGACCCCTAATCCATAGTTACCTGTATCTGTCAAGTAATAACACTAACCTTGACCCTGCCCATAATCCCTAGTTACCTGCTGTATCTGTCAGTAATAACACTAACCCCTGACCCCTAATCCCTAGTTACCTGCTGTATCTGTCAGGTAATAACACTAACCCCTGACCCCTAATCCATAGTTACCTGCTGTATCTGTCAGGTAATAACACTAACCCCTGACCCCTAATCCATAGTTACCTGCTGTATCTGTCAGGTAATAACACTAACCCTGACCCCTAATCCATAGTTACCTGCTGTATCTGTCAGGTAATAACACTAACCCCTGACCCAATCCATAGTTACCTGCTGTATCTGTCAGGTAATAACACTAACCCCTGACCCCTAATCCATAGTTACCCGCTGTATCTGTCAGGTAATAACACTAACCCTTACCCCTAATCCATAGTTACCTGCTGTATCTTCGTAGTAATAACGCTAACCCCTGACCCCTAATCCATATTACCTGCTGTATCTGTCAGGTAATAACACTAACCCCTGACCCCTAATCCATAGTTACCTGCTGTATCTGTCAGTAATAACCTAACCCTGACCCCTAATCCCCTAGTTACCTGCTGTATCTGTCAGGGAATAACACTAACCCCTGACCCCTAATCCCTAGTACCTGCTGTATCTGTCAGGTAATAACACTAACCCCTGACCCCTAATCCCTAGTTACCTGCTGTATCTGTCAGGATAACACTAACCCCTGACCCTAATCATAGTTACCCGCTGTATCTGTCAGGCTAATAACACTAACCCCTGACCCCTAATCCTAGTTACCCGCTGTATCTGTCAGGTAATAACACTAACCCCTGACCCCTAATCCATAGTTACCTGCTGTATCTGTCAGGTAATAACACTAACCCCTGACCCCTAATCCCATAGTTACCTGCTGTATCTGTCAGGTAATAACACTAACCCCTGACCCCTAATCCCTAGTTACCTCTGTATCTGTCAGTAATAACACTAACCCCTGACCCCTTAATCCTAGTTACCTGCTGTATCTGTCAGGTAATAACACTAAACCCCTGACCCCTAATCCCTAGTTACCCGCTGTGCTGTATCTGTCAGGTAATAACACTAACCCCTGACCCCTAATCCATAGTTACCTGCTGTATCTGTTAGATACCTATGACGAGCATGTTTTCTAGTTTCATCTTCTTAAAACACCCATTGGTTTAAAATCTACACTTAGAAAAAAGCGATCCAAAAGGGTTCTACTGCTGTCTCCATAGGATAATCCTTTTTGGTTCCATTCAGAGCCCTTTTGGGTTCCAGGTAGAACCCTTTTGGGTTCCATGTAGAACCCTCTGTAGAAAAGGTTCAACATGGAACCAAAAGGGGTTCAATCTGGAATCAAAAAGGGTTCTTCAATGGGTTCTCCTATGGGGACAGCCAAAGAACCCTTTTAGGTTCTTGATAGCACCTTTTTTTCCTAAGAGTCTATCCTTTACTTTCCTCTTCACTTGTATTAATGTGTATGTTGTTGTACAGTGTAATTAAATACAGTTGGATTTGATTTACTGCAGACCCAGAGCCGTCTCAGAGCCAGAGCCTAGCTGACATGGAGCTGCCTGTCTCTGGAGCAGCCCCACTGGAGCAGGAGGACGAGCCACCAGGCCCAGACAGCCCTCCAGCTGCCCCAGTAGGGGACACAGCCTCCCCCGAGACCCCCCTGGCCAAGACCCACCCAGCAGGCCTGAAGGCTGCAGACAGCAGGCTGTTCTCCAGAGGCCCTCCCCTCATAGATTCAGCATACTCCAGGATCAAGGGCCGCTGCTCCACCCTGCCTCCCAAACAGAGAGGGCCTGAGCCAGGGCACAGCCGGCCCCGACCCAGCCACTCAACCAGCCTCACAAAGTTCCACCTTCCACCTCTACCTCCTCTGGCCCCCTCACCTTCCCCTACAAACACCCCTCAGTCACCCCCTCCCAAGCCCCTGTCTCACAGTGAACTGTTAATGCTGAAGGGGCCTCCCAGAAGAGAACCAGGAGGCTCCAGGGCTAAGGGGCGCTGCTCCACTCTGCCTGCCCGCCAGCGAGGTCCCGAGGCTGGGGAGAGCTCCTCCAGACCCAGCCACTCTTCCAGCTTCACCCGGCAGGAAGACCGTATCCCCCCATCCCCCAGTGAACTAAAACAAGACACCCCGGTGTGAAGAGAGGGGAAATAGAGGGGGAGGATTAGAGAGGGACAGCTGAGTCTCATCATCAGAGAAATTGATCCGTCCATCTCTCCGTCTTCATCCACCCATCTCATATGACAGCTCAGATGCAACACTGACTTGGTTGTAGGAACCAAATGGACCTGTTCTTCTTCTAACGCATCAGTTAATAGCTCAGGTCGATTCACTGGGTTTATAAAGGAGAATGAAGCGGAATAAACCAGGATAAAAGAGAGTAGAGGAGAATAAAATGTATTAAATGATAATAAAAGAAAATAAACCAAGATAAAGGAGAATAAACCAAGATAAAGGAGAATAAAACAGGATAAATGAGAATAAAGAAAAATAAAGGAGAATGAAGCAGGATAAAGGAGAATAAAATAGAATGAAGGAGAATAAACAAGAATAATGGGGAATAAAGGATAATAAACCAAGAAAAAGGAGAATAAAGGAAAATAAACGAGAATAAATTTGAATAAAGTATAATATTCCAAAATAAAGGAGAATAAACCAGGATAAATGAGAATGAAGGAGATTATAAACTGGGTGGTTCGAGCCTTGAATGCTGATTGGCTGACAGCCGTGGTATATCAGACCGTATACCACGGGTATGACAAAACATATTTTTACTGCTCTAGTTACGTTGGTAACCAGTTAATAATAGCAATAAGGAACCTCGGGGGTTTGTGGTATGTGGCCAATATACCACGGCTAAGGGCTGTATTCAGGCACTCCTCATTTCCTCGTGCTTAAGAACAGCCATTAGCTGTGGTATATTGGCCATATACCACACCTCCGTGTGCATTATTGCTTAAATATACCAGGACAAAGGAGAATAACAGAGAATAAACCAGAACAAAGGAGAATAAACCACGACAAAAAATAATAAAGGAGAATAAACCAGGATAAAGGAGAATAAAGGAGAACAAACCAGGATAAAGGAGAACAAACCAGGATAAAGGAGAATTTACCAGGACAAAGGAGATTAAAGGAGAATAAACCAGAACAAAGAAGAATAGAGGAGTATAAACCAGGATAAATGAGAATAAAGGAGAATAAAAGAGAATAAAGTACATTAAAGGAGAATAAAGGAGACTAAACCAGGATAAAGGAGATTAAAGTATAATAAAGGATAATAAAGGATAATAGAGAATAACCCAGGACAATGGACAAATGAGAATAAAGGATGAAAAAAAACAGGATAAATGAGAATAAAGGAGAATAAAAGAGAATAAAGTACATTAAAGGAGACTAAACCAGGATAAAGGAGATTAAAGTATAATAAAGGATAATAGAGAATAACCCAGGACAATGGACAAATGAGAATAAAGGATGAAAAAAAACAGGATAAATGAGAATAAACCAGAACAAATGAGAATAAACAAGGATAAATGTGTAAGAGGTGCGTAACTGGCTGCAGGGAGGCAGAACTGGGTAATAACCGCAGCAGTTTAATGAGGCAAAGCCAACAGCACCCAGAACAACAAAATATGGGTTGAAATAACCCGTCGCAAACCAGTCTAAAATGCACATACACTTTACAACAAACAATTCCACACACAGATATGGGGGGGAACAGAGGGTATTATACACGTCACGTAATGAGGGAATGTAAACCAGGTGTGTGGGAAAACAAGACAAAACAAATGGAAAATGAAAGGTGGATCGGCGATGGCTAGAAGACCGGTGACGTCGACCGCAGAACGCCGCCCGAACAAGGACAGGAACCGACTTCGGCGGAAGTCGTGACAAAATGAGAATAAAGGAGAATAAACCAGGATAAAGGAAAATAAATTAGGATAAAGGAGAATAAACCAGAATAAAGGAGAATAGGTTTTGGTGATTCTGAGACAATAGTTCGTTATCAATAAAATGTCACAATATAATTTGATTTTGCTGCTGGGGAGCAAGGAGACCCGCAGCTCCGCTAAAACCATTGATAACTATATCTGTTTTCAAGGGATTGTTAAATAAATGTTAACTATTTGGTTGTACTATCATCACGTCTTGAAGAGCGTAGTCAGAACTACGCATTTCTGATTATTCCCCATTTAGCGCCATCAGAGTTTTACAGCAATCAGTAAACATCAATTGATCATGTTTTTTTCAGATATGTGAAGGTAGCCAGATTAATGGTCCCGTGTGGCTCAGTTGGTAGAGCATGGCGCTTGCAACGCCAGGGTTGTGGGTTCATTCCCCACGGGGGGACCAGGATGAATATGTATGAACTTTCCAATTTGTAAGTCGCTCTGGATAAGAGCGTCAGCTAAATGACTTAAATGTAATGTAAATGTAATGTAAAATTAATTTGGTATGTAGCTAGCTAGCTAAAGCAAACAACGTGTCATTTAGCCTGCTTCATCAGAGATTAGGGTTTTGGAAAGAGTTTTACATTGTCAGTCGGACTACTGTCATCACCACTATAGATGGCAAGCAAATCAAACAATATTTGGATATAGCCATTTAGTTTATCCCCTGAAAGTTAGCTTGTTAACTAGCCATATTGCCATGATCTGTTGTTAGCTTGTTAACTAGCCATATTGCTGTGATCTGTTATTAGCTTGTTAAATAGCCATATTGACGTGATCTTTGTTAGCTTGTTAACTAGCCATATTGACGTGATCTTTCTTAGCTTGTTAACTAGCCATATTGACGTGATCTTTCTTAGCTAGCTAGCCAATTTGACGTGGTCCATCAATATCATGTCTGTCAGCAGCAATTGGGATTTAACACTCTTAAAAACAATGTTGAAAAGGGGATCACGTTAGCTAACTTTGCTAGGTAGCCCTACGTTGGTTGGTGAAAAAAGTACACTAAGTCTACTTACCACTATGTTTAGAACTGTATCAAGTTTCTACCGGTAGCTAGCAAAGTAAACATTATCAGCTAACAGTAACGTTACATTGGCATATGCGCCCTTCTGCTGCTTGACAGCCAGACCCCACAAAGGATGGGAAATTAACCTTAACCACTCATACTTGTCAGGTATAGTTATTTTATATCACTCAAATATCCAATTAATGGTGGTCAATATTGAGAGATATCGTGAGGCTACCCTGACGTAGCTGAAATTACATGATCAATTGATGTTTAATGATCATTAAAAACTTGCAGTTACTTGCTGTATAACTCTGATAGAGCTAAATGTGCTAAATTGTTTTACATGGAATAGTCTGAAATGTGCAGTTTTGACTATGCTCTTCAAGACGTGATGATATCACAACCAAATAGTTAACATTCCCTTAACGATCCCTTGCAAACGGCACTCAGTTGTCAATGGTTTTAGTGGAGCTGCGGGTCTCCTTGCCCCCTCAGCAGGCAAATCGAACGCTCCTCACCTTATTGAGACGTATTGTTGATAACGATCTATAAGGCTTCAGACTGAGAATGCCCCAGTGTTCTAACTCTCTCAGCCACTGAGAAGACACTGCTGCTGCTCACACTGTATTGTTACTGCCAGACGGAACTGGACCAAACCGGGCTGAACTGGACCAGACCAAACCAGACCACACCAGACAGAGCCAGCTCCCCTCCCCCAGTAGACACAGGGCCAGTCTGAAATGGCACCCTGCTCCCTACAGGCTCTGGCCAAAACAACTACACTATATAGGGGAATAGGGTGCCATCTAGTCCCAGTAGACCCTCTATTTAGTATTTAGATCAACAGTAATAACACAGCTATGCTTGTAGATGTATTATATTACAACTGTGACATTTTGATAATATGAAAATCATTACTTTTGTTCATAAGAAAAAAATCTATTAAAAAAACTACATTTTTGCTATGAGTTTTCTCTTGTCAACAACCAAGGTCCAGTACTGGTATGGCTTTTGAAAATATCCACTGACACCCAGTGTTGGGGAAGCTACTCTGAAAATATGGTTTACCAAACTACCAATTATGTCACACTAGAAGTAGCTACACTAAAGCTACCCTTAAGAAAAATATTGTTTACTTAACTGAAGTTACTTTGAAAAAGCAGTTCACTATATACAAACTACTTCATGAAAATGTATCATATCTAAATATGAAATATCGTAGACTACAAATTATAAGAATGGATCATTCTGGAGTCAGAATGTGTAATTCAGCTGATAAACAAAAATTATGTTTCAAGTGAAAATAAGGAAGGTCTGATGCCAAAACAGAAAGGAAATTATTGCCTGCTTCACCCATATTTTCCTTTCTTTTTACAGAAAAGTAGTGGGTTATTCCAGTAGTTAGCTACACCACCACATGGAGAGGAAAAAAATGAACTACTGGGTCCAACTACTACCAAGCTACTGGAAAATGTAGTCATATTATTCGCTGAATTACATAGTTCAACACTCCCCAACACTGCTGATAACTTCCTTTAAAAGAGAACAAGTTTAGTTCATCCTGACACCTTCCATGTCTGCCAAATGTTGCTACACGGGAGGTGAGGGAACACTGCCATTTTAATGATTGTTTTTGATGTGTTTTTGTCTCTTTTACTGTAAATGTAATGTGTAAAGTCACCACAGACTAGTCAAACACCGCTGGTGCTACAGGTCCAGATCTCCCTGTATGAGTCCGCCCTCTGGTGGAATACAGCGGAACTGTCGTCATCACCGCATTACAGTTACCGTGGAGACGACTAAACAAAGCTTGTCTAGTTGTTTTGGTTGGAGAGCTTCGCAGGCTAGCTAGAGGATTAATACTAGCTAGTTACCTAGCTAACTTACAATAAGTACACAAACATAACAAGCATCTGCACCACCATGGCTCACGTTAGGACATACAGACCAAACGTCCGTGTTGGAAACTGGAGGGAGGACGTTACATTGGAGGAGGTGAGTCTGTCTCCAGAAGAGCACAGTTGCCACAGGCATGGCTAGCTAATTAAGTGATAATGCCCGAGAAGCCAGTGTTTGAAGGATATATTGGCACGGGTGTCGTTGGGCCCAGACGAAGTCAATGTGACAGTTGGCGTTAAAGCAATATTAGTTGGTGCTTAGATATTCGACATACTACTTATTATTCCGGCGTCTACTCCTACAGCGTTTATGCTAGAAACGCCATTCCAACTTCAGAACGTGCGGAATGGTTTGGATCGAGTTGCTTGTATACAACTTTTCGATGTGCTATAGGTTTTATGATGTATACTATAGGTTTTATGATGTATACTATAGGTTTTATGATGTATACTATAGGTTTTATGATGTATAACTATAGGTTTATAGGTTTTTGATGTATCTATAGGTTTTCATGATGTATACTATAGGTTATAGGTTTTATGATGTATACTATATGGTTTTTATGTGTATACTACTAGTTTATGGTTTTATGATGTATGCTATAGGTTTTATGATGTAAACTATAGGTTTTTATGATGTATACTATAGTTAATAGGTTTTATGATGTTACTTATAGGTTTTATGATGTATACTATAGGTTATAGGTTTTATGATGTATACTATAGGTATAGGTTTTATGATGTATGCTATAGGTTTTATGATGTATACTATAGGTTTTTATGATGTATACTATAGGTTATAGGTTTTTTGATGTATACTATAGGTTATAGGTTTTATGATGTATGCTATAGGTTTTATGATGTATACTATAGGTTTTATGATGTATACTTAGGTTTTATGATGTATACTATAGGTTTTTATGATGTATACTATAGGTTATAGGTTTTATGATGTATACTATAGGTTTAATGATGTATGCTATAGGTTTTATGATGTTCTATAGGTTTTATGATGTATATATGGTTTTATGATGTATACTATAGGTTTTATGATGTATCTATAGGTTTTATGATGTATGCTATAGTATTTATGATGTATACTATAGGTTTTATGATGTTAGCTATAGGTTTTATGATGTATACTATAGGTTTTTATGTGTATACTTTAGGTTTTTATGATGTATACTATGGTTATAGGTTTTATGATGTATACTATAGGTTTTATGATGTATGCTATTAGGTTTATGATGTGTGCTATAGGTTTTATGATGTATACTATAGTTTTATGATGTATACTATACATTTATGATGTATACTATAGGTTTTATGATGTATACTAAGGTTTTATGTGTTACTATGGTTTTATGTGTATACTATAGGTATGTTTTATGATGTATACTATAGGTTTTATGATGTATGCTATAGGTTTTATGATGTGTGCTATAGGTTTTATGATGTATACTATAGGTTTTATGATGTATACTATAGTTTATGATGTATACTATAGGTTTTTATGATGTTCTATAGGTTTAGTTTTATGATGTATAATAGGTTTTATGATGTTATGCTAAGTTTATGATGTGTGCTATAGGTTTATGATGTATACTATAGTTTTATGATGTATACTATAGTTTTATGATGTTATACTATAGGTTATAGGTTTTATGATGTATACTATAGGTTTTATGATGTTATGCTATAGGTTTTATGATGTATGCTATAGGTTTTATGATGTATACTATAGGTTTTATGATGTATACTATAGGTTTAATGGTGTATACTATAGGTTTTTATGATGATGTTACTATAGGTTATAGGTTTTATGATGTATACTATAGTTTTTATGATGTATGCTATAGGTTTTATGATGTGTGCTATAAGGTTTTATGATGTATACTATAGGTTTTTATGATGTATATATAGGTTTTATGATGTGTGCTATAGGTTTTATGATGTATACATAGGTTTTTATGAGTATACTATAGGTTTTTATGATGTATACTATAGGTTTTAGTGTATCTATAGGTTTTAGTTGTATACTATAGGTTTTATGATGTATACTATAGGGTTATGTGTTTATGATTGTTTATAGTATGATGTATGCTATGGCTTTTTATGAGTGTGCTTTAGGTTTTTGATGTGTATCACGTATAGGTTTTTATGCAGTATACTATTAGGTTTTTATTGTTCATATCTATGGTTTTAATGATGTATTATCTTATATGGTTTTCATGTTTATGATGCATGATATTTGATAGGTATACATAGAATGATACTAAGGTTTTATGATGTGTGCTATTGGTTTAATGATGTATAGCCTATTGGTTTTATGATGTATACTATATGGTTATGATGTTATATATGGTTTTTATTATGTATGGTATGGGTTAGCTGGTTTTTGATGTATGTACTATTTATGATGTATACTATATGATGTATGCTATAGGGTTTTTGTGATGTTACTATTATGATGTTACTATAGATGGTATACTATAGCCTTTATGATGAATACTATAGGTTTTATGATGGTATACTGATAGGTTTTTTTATGTATACGTATAGTATACGGATTTTCTATTGATGTTGTTACTTAGGTTTTATGGTGTATACCTATTAGGTTTTTTGATGTATCACTATAGGTTTTATGATGTATGTAAGATGATGACTATAGGTTTTTATGATGTATACTATAGGTTATTAGGTTTTATGATGTTATATATATTAGTTTGTATGATGTCATGCTATAGGTTTATGATGTTCTAAGGTTTTATCGTGTATACTATAGGTTTTTATGATGTATACTATAGTTTAGTGATGCTATACTATATGGTTTTATGATGTTTTATAGTATGGTTTTATGATGTTCCTATAGGTTTATTATGTTGTTTACTAGTAGGTTTATATGATGCTATCTATAGGTTTTTATGATGTATTTATCTATGGGACGGTTTTATGATGTATGCTATATGGTTTATGATGTGTGCTATAGGTTTATATGATGTATACTATAGGTTTTTATAGCATGTACTACATATATGTATCTATGATGGTTTTATGAGTCATAGGTTTTTATGATGTTATAATAGGCTTATAGGTTTTTATGATGTATACTATAGGTTGTTTATGATGTATGCTCTTACAAGGTTTTTGATGTGTGCTATAGGTTTTATGATGTAATACTATAGGTTTATATTGACTATGTAGATTATACTTAGATATCTTCTATAGGTTTGTGTGGTATTGATTGTATTACTATAGGTTATAGGTTAGTCTATAGGTGATTATATTCTAATTAAGGTTTTCATATGATGTGTGACTCTAAGAGGTTTTATAGGATGTATACTATGGTTTAATGGATAGTATTACTATCGGTTTTATTGATGTTCAATCTATAGGCTTTTAGTGATGCTTAGTATAGAGGCTATATGGTTATATTTATGATGTTACTATGTGGCTATAGTTTTATGATGTAGTACTTATGACAGGTTTGTATGCTATGTTAATTGTATTTAGGTTTAGGGATTTGTGTGCTATATGTTTATGATGTATACATATTAAGGTTTTAATGATGTATGTGCTATATGGATGTTTTACATGATGTGTGCTATAAAGGTTTTATGATGTGTGCTATAGGTTTTATGATGTATATCATAGGTTTTATGATCGTTATACATAATAGTTTTTATGTTGTACATACGTATAGGTCTTCTTATGATGGTGATACTATATAGGTTATAGGTTTTATGATGTATACTATTTGTTATTATGATGGTATGCTATAAGGTTTTATGATGATGTAAACTATAGGTTTGTGTATGATGTTACTATAGGTTTTATGATGGTACTATTCTATAGGTTTTAATGGATGTATACTATATTGGTTTTTATAAGATGGTACTGTAGGTTTATTAAGGTTTAGGTTTTTGATGTATACTATAGTTTCATGATGTTGTCTATGTTTTATGATGTTGCTATAGTTTATGATGATATAGCTATGAGTTTTATGAGTATATAATACGGTTTTATATGATGTGTGCTATTAGCTTTTTATGAATGGTTATACTTGTATATAGGTTTTATGATGTATACTATAGGTTTTATGATGTTATACTATAGGTTTTTATGTTGTATAGTATGGTTTTTATGATTATCTATTAGGTATAGGTTTTATGATGTATACTATAGTTTTTACAATGATATGTTATATCGGATAGTAAGTACTATATATGTGTAGTATGGTATGTTTTACTGATGATATCTATAGGTTTTATGATGTATATTATACGGTTATAGTGTTAGTATACTTAAGGTTTTTATGATGTATACTATAGGTTAATACAGTTTTATGATGTATACTTAGGTTTTATCGAGTATGCTATAGTGTTTTATGATGTGTGCTATAGGTTTTATGAATGTATACGCTATAGGTTTTATGATGTTACTATAGTTTATGATGTATACTTATAGATAGTTATGTTTAGTAGTATACTATAGGTTTTCAATGATGCTATACTATAGGTTTTATGATGTTACTATAAGGTTTTTATGTATTATACTATAGGTCTTTTTCATGGATG
>NW_019944065.1:211821-216885 GCF_002910315.2 Salvelinus sp. IW2-2015 | reverse complement strand
ATCTAAGTGACAACAACCACACAATTACATACCACAACCACACAACTGCTTACCATATCTAGTGACAACAACCACACGATTACATACCACAACCCAACAACTTCTGACCACACATTTAACTACTGACCATATCCAAACAACTACCGACCACAACTTCTGACAAAATCGAATGAATTTTTATGGGAATTAAATGCATTTTTACACTTCTTTAACTACCACAAACAAACGTTTAAATAGCTTTAGCTAGCTAGCATTACAACTTACAACTTTACTTGTAAAGTTACCGTCTAGTTTTTATACAATATTGTTTTTGTTTGGGACTTCACTGATGTCTCTGTCCTTGGCGCGCGCGCGCCGCACACACACACCACACACACACACACACACACACACACCACACACACACACACACACACACACCACACAACACACACACACACACACTGAGCTGTGTCTCTCCACACAGACACATTGAAGGACTTCTTGGATAGGAAGGAGAGGGGAGAGTGATGGTGCAGAAAACTGGGTTCCTCAAACAAAACATCCTCAAACAGGTCAGAGTATCTTAAATAAGAGCCCAGTCAGTCTTATACCCCCCCCATCCCCCGTCTCCACTTGTCTTTTCCTACTAGCTGACATTTCTGAAAGCTATTGAGGACAAATGTACTTCTATGACTGAGAGATGTAGTTGTGCCATCTAGATGAATGTACTTACTATGACTGAGATATGTAGTTGTGCCATCTAGATGAATGTACTTACTATGACTGAGATATGTAGTTGTGCCATCTAGATGAATGTACTTACTATGACTGATATATGTAGTTGTGCCATCTAGATGAATGTACTTACTATGACTGAGATAGTAGTTGTGCCATCTAGATGAATGTACTTCTATGACTGAGATATGTAGTTGTGCCATCTAGATAAATGTACTTACTGTATCACTCTGGATAAGTTTCTGCTAAACAACTCAAATGTAATGTTAAGTGTGTGTGTGTTGTGTGTGTGTGTGTGTTGTGTGTTGTGTGTGTGTGTGTGTGTGTGTGTGTTGTGTGTGTGTGTGTGTGTGTGTGTGTGTGTGTGTGTGTGTAGGTTAGCCTGTCGTTTTCTCTGGAGGTGCCGTGTGTTTGGTGATGTGGTGATGCTGGTGAATGTGTGCGGAGACAACAGCTGCTCAGTCAGCATCTATGCTGACCTGACCAACCTGGGAAGGGGCCTAGTCCAGTACACACACGCGTGCCATAACTCTAGCCCTAAGCCAGAAGTAATATTTAGGATTTTCAAAAGACAAGCTTCATCCATGTCACAATGTGGATACTGTTCCAATGATGCTGATGATAGTGATGCTGATGATAGTGATGCTTGATGATAGTGATGATATGATGATGAGTGGATGATGATGGTGAATGGCGATGATGATAGTGATGATAGTGGTGATATGCCGGTGATAGTGGTGATAGTGGTGATGCTGATGATATTGATGATAGTGATGATAGTGGTGATAGTGATATGATAGTGGTGATGCTGGTGATAGTGGTGATGCTGAGATTAGTGGTGATGCTGCATGAGAGTGGTGATAGTGGTGATGCTGATGATAGTGGTGATAGTGATGATAGCGGTGATGCTGATGATAGTGATGATAGTGGTGATGCTGATGATAGTGGTGATAGTGATGATAGTGGTGATGCTGATGATAGTGTTGATAGTGATGATAGTGGTGATGCTGATGATAGTGATGATAGTGGTGATGCTGGTGATAGTGGTGATGCTGATGATAGTGGTGATAGTGGGGATAGTGATGATGCTGATGTTAGTGGTGATAGTGATGATAGTGGTGATGCTGATGATAGTGGTGATGCTGATGATAGTGGTGATGATGATGGTGATGCTGATGATAGTGATGCTGATGGTAGTGATGATGATGATGATGATAGTGATGATGCTGATGATAGTGGTGATGCTGATGAGAGTGGTGATAGTGGTGATGCTGATAGTGGTGATAGTGATGCTGATGATAGTGATGGTGGTGATGATAGTGATGATGGTGATAGTGATGACGGTGATAGTGATGATGATGATAGTGGTGTTGATAGGGATAATGATGATAATGATGGTGATAGTGATGATGATGATAGTGATGATGATAGTGATGGTGATGATGGTGATGATAGCGATGATGATGATAGTGATAGTGATGGTGATGATAATGATGCTGATGATGATAGTGATGGTGATGATGATAGTAATGATGATGGTGGTGATAGTAATAATCAAATCAAATGTATTTATATAGCCCTTCTTACATCAGCTGATATCTCAAAGTGCTGTACAGAAACCCAGCCTAAAACCACAAACAGCAAGCAATGCAGATGTAGAAGCAAAACTCCCTAGAAAGGCCAGAACCTAGGAAGAAACCTAGAGGTATAATGATGGTAGTGATGATGATGATAGTGATGATAGTGATGATGATGATGATGATGATGGTGATAGTGATGATGATGCTAGTGATGATGATGGTGATAGTGATGATGATGATGCTAGTGATGCTAGTGATGATGATGATAGCAATGATGATGATGGTTATGATGATGATGATAGTGATGATGATAGTGATGATAGTGATGATGATAGCAATGATGATGGTGATAGTGATGCTAGTGATGATGATAGCAATGATGATGGTGACGATGATAGTGATGATGATAGTGATGATGTTGATGATGATGATGGTGATGATGATGATCGTGATGATGATGGTTATGATGATGATAGTGATGATGGTTATGATGATGATAGTGATGATGATAGTGATAATGATGATGATGGTGATGGTGATGATGGTGATGATGATGATGATGATGGTTATGATGATGATAGTAATGCTAGTGATGATGGTTATGATGATAGTGGATGATGATGATGATGATGATGATATGATGATGTGTGATGGATGATGATAGTGATGTAGTGATGAATGGTTATGATGATAGTGATGATGATGATGATGATAGTGATGATGGTGATGATGATGATGGTAAAGTGATGGTGATGATGATGATGATGGTGATGATGATGATAGTGATGATGGTTATGATGATGATAGTGATGGTGATGATGATGATGATGTTGATGATGATGATGGTGATGATGATGATCGTGAATGTGATGGTTATGATGATGGTTATGATGATGATAGTGATGATGATGATGATGGTGATGGTGATGATGATGATGATGATGATGATGATAGTGATGCTAGTGATGATGGTTATGATGATAATGATGATGATGATGATGATGATAGTGATGATGGTGATGATGATGATGGTAGTGATGGTGATGATGATGATGGTGAGATGATGATAGTGATGATGATGATGGTGATGTGATGATAGTGTGATGGTTATATGATGAAATAGTGATGGTGATGATGGTTATGATGATGATAGTGATGGTGATGATGATGATGATGATGATGATGGTTATGATGATGATAGTGATGTGATGAGATGATGATGATGGTTATGATGATGATGGTGATGATGATGGTTATGATGATGATAGTGATGCTAGTGATGATGATAGTGATGATGATGATGATAGTGATGATGACGATGATGATGATAGTGATGGTGATGATGATGATGATGGTAGTGATGGTGATGATGATGATAGTGATGATGGTTATGATGATGATAGTGATGGTGATGATGGTTATGATGATGATAGTGATGGTGATGATGGTTATGATGATGATAGTGATGGTGATGATGGTTATGATGATGATAGTGATGGTGATGATGGTTATGATGATGATAGTGATGGTGACGATGATGATGGTGATGATGATGGTGATGGTATTGATGGTGATGATGATGATAGTGATGATGGTTATGATGATGATAGTGATGATGATGATAGTGATGGTGATGATGGTTATGATGATGATAGTGATGGTGCATAAGGTGAATGCACCAATTTGTAAGTCGCTCTGGATAAGAGCGTCTGCTAAATGACTTAAATGTAAATGTAAATGTGCCGATGATGATGGTGATGATGATGGTGATGATGGTTATGATGATGATGATGATGATGGTGATGATATGAATGATGGTTATGATGATGATAGTGATGCTAGTGATGCTAGTGATGATGGTTATGATGATAGTGATGATGATGATGATGATGATGATGGTTATGATGATGATAGTGATGGTGATGATGGTTATGATGATGATAGTGATGATGATGATGTTATGATGATGATGATGATAGTGATGGTGATGATGGTTATGATGATGATAGTGATGATGATGATGATGATGGTTATGATGATGATAGTGATGGTGATGTGGTTATGATGATGATAGTGATGATGATAGTGATGGTGATGATGGTTATGATGATGATAGTGATGATGATAGTGATGGTGATGATGGTTATGATGATGATAGTGATGGTGATGATGATGATGATGATGGTGATGATAGTGATGGTGATGATGGTTATGTGATGATAGTGATGGTGATGATGGTTATGATAATGATAGTGATGGTGATGATGATAATATACACCCTGTTTGCCTCTAGCCATTCAGGCTCCCTGTGGAGTCAGTGGGGGGAGGAGTCTGCAGCCATGCACACGCAACGCATTCATCATCAGCAGGTACACACACACACACACACCACACACACACCCACACACACACACACAACAACACAACAACACACACACAACACACACACACCACACACACACACACACACACACACACACACACACACACACGTACACACAGGAATAGGTGTTTTTTAACATTGCGGATTGTGTGTCCAGTGTGGATGGCAGTGCAGAGGGAGAGCCTCTGCGCTACAATCAGAGTTTCGCCCTCAGAACAACTAGTGGCTTTGCTGGAGGGGTGAGTTCCAGAGACACACAGACACACATAAACATCTAACCCTACACATCTAACCCTAAACATATTAGACCTCTATAATACATTAACCTACCCATAGAACTACATATTATACCTCTATAATACATTAACCTAACCCATAGAACTA
>NW_019944065.1:201542-210403 GCF_002910315.2 Salvelinus sp. IW2-2015 | reverse complement strand
ATGGTACCTCCCCTGACCCCTAAACTGTACCGCCCTACGACTGTATCCCTGACCTGACCCCTAGACATGTATCCCCTAACAGACTGTATTCCTGCCTGACCCTAACCATGTACCTGACTCAACGACATTATCCCTGACCCCTACAGACACTGCTATCCCTGACCCCTAACCCAACAGACATGTATCCCTGACCCGACCCTTAACAGACATGAATCCCTGACCCCTAACCCCTATAACAGACATGTAATCCCTGACCCCTACAACAGACATGTATCCCTGAACCCTAACCCCTAACAGACATGTATCCTGACCCCTAACCCTAAACAGTCATGTATCCCTGACCCTAACCCCTAACAGACAGGTATCTGACCCCTAAACAGACACCGTTACCATTGGAACTAAGGAAAGCATCAGCTTTATACTATGCTTACTGAATGTGTGTGTTGTTTTACGTTGTATCTACGGAAGTGACCACAAGACCTTCCAGCAAGGTGTCATTGCTCCTTTTTTTCCATTGAAGGATGCTGACCCTAACAGAACATGTATCTCCCGGGTGCGCGACAGATGGTCTAGGCACTGCATCGCAGTGCTAGCTTGCGCCACCAGCAGGTCGCTGAGGTTCGCGCCAGGCTCGTGTCGCAGCCGGCCCGCAACCGGGAGATCCGTGCGGGCGCACGCCGCACAATTGGCATAGCGTCGTCCGGGTTTGGCGAGGGTTGCCGGTGTAGGAGGGTTTGCTGGTAGGGTACTTCATGAACTGTAACAATTTGCCTCTCTAGTGTGCTGATAAGAGGATGCTAATGATAAAATGTAAATGTAAATGTCCCACCCCTGCACTAACGCTTGCGACCTGCCAGAGCGTATCGCTGACCAATGACCGCCTAAAATGACAATGTATCCAACCTTGATCCCACAGACCATCATTCCCCTGACCCCTAACCCCCACAGACATGTAGTCCGCCCCGACCCCTAACAGACATGTATCCCCTGACCCTGACCCCTAACAGACATGTATCCCTAACCCCTGACCCCTAACAGACATATATCCCTGACCCTAACCCCTAACAACATGTGTCCCCGACCCCTGACCCCTAACAGACATGTATCCCCGACCCCTGACCCCTAACAGACATGTATCCCTGACCCCTGACCCCTAACAGACATGTAACTCTTTCTTTCATTGAAGGACAGACCCCTAACAGACATGTATCCCTGACCCCTAACAGACATGTAGCTCTTTCTTTCATGTCACCTGGATTGTCTTCAGGCATTCTTCACTTTATCTTCATTTTTTTCTTACTTTATTTTGATCTCAGTTTTCTTTCTTATCATTTCTGTGAGGTATATTTTAGCTAGGTTATGAAATATGCTTTGCAAATAAAGTTTGCTGTGATTTGAAGTGTGCCAAGAAGTCCCGCCTCCAGGAAGTGATCATGGAGCATCAGGCTAACTTCCTGTCCTGGTGGAAGGTTCTACACAATGACCCTCAGGAAAGACTGGAGCATGAGGGGCTGCCTGTTCCTGTACGTAATTTTAAAAAACACACACACACAGTGCTGTTATCAGTAGACCAGTTTATACCTTGTGGTAGGTAGCATGGGGTATTTGTGATCTGATCAAGATTATCCAATCACTATCTGATCAACATTTGACGTGTCTACGCTTTGTTTTAAAATGTGTCCCTTTTCTGTCTACTGTGTCCACATTGTGACCAGATTTCCTGGTCCCTCTCTGTATGCAAATCATTTGACAGATATTCTTTGAAAATATGATATATATATTTTAAGACACTTATTGACGCTATATGTCAATGGTGCCACCTGTCAATGATTTGAGGGCAGTATAACCATCCGTCAGTATAACCATGGTTTGACCATCCAGATCTGTTTACACTTGTTAAATATCCAGACACAATGGGCCCCTGTCTACCTCCAGGTGCGGTCAGGAACTTCTGATCTGTCTCTCTACAGGCCAACAGTAAAGTGATGTAACTCTGTCTCTCTACAGGCCAACAGTAAAGTGCTCATCTCCCACTGCAAGACCAACCAGGCTCTGGCTGTTCTAGGACAGCACATTCTGTGGTAAAACTTTACTTGACATTTCATATTAGAGAACCCTGTAAAGGTTACACAGGATAGAAGCAGCAGTAGTCTATTAGTAGTCTATGTTGTATTTTGTAGTAGTAATAGTAGTAGTAGCAGTACTAGTAGTACTAGTATATAATATTAAACCTATTCCTGCAGGACTCTGTATGGTAGAGAATGTAGTAGTATTAGTAGTAGTGGTGGTAGTATTAGTAGTATTAGTAGTAGTGGTGGTAGTATTAGTAGTAGTAGTATTAGTAGTGGTGGTAGTAGTAGTAGTAGTAGTGGTGGTAGTAGTATTAGTAGTAGTAGTAGTAGTAGTATTAGTAGTATTAGTAGTAGTTGTGGTAGTAGCGTAGTAATAGTATATAACTGCAGGACTCCATTTGGTAAAGAATATGAGGTGCAAGCAGTAGTAGTAGTATAGTAGTTATATAGTGTATACTTTCAACAGAACTCCATATGAGGGATAGTAGTAGTAGTAGTAGTATAGTAGTTATATAGTGTATGATTTCAACAAAACTCCATATGAGGGATAGTAGTAGTAGTAGTAGTAGTAGTAGTAGTAGTAGTTAGTATGGTAGTATTATTTTTATTTAACCTTTATTTAACTAGGCAAGTCAGTTAAGAACAAATTCTTATTTACAATGACGGCCTACACCGGCCAAACCCGGACGACGCTGGTCCAATTGTGCGCCGCCCTATGGGACTTCCAATCACGGCCGGTTGTGATACAGCCTGGATTCGAACCAGGGTGTCTGTAGTGACGTCTCAAGCACTGAGATGTAGTGCCTTAGAACACATTGCCACTCGGGAGCCCAACCCTAGTAGTAGTAGTTGTAGCTAGTAGTACTACAGTTGTAATATTGTTTATTATTGTACCTAACAGGAGTCCATATGGTAAAGAATATGAGATGACAATAGTATTGTTGTAGTTGTAGTAGTATTGTAGTAGTAGCTAGTAGTACTACAGTTGTAATATTGTGTATTAATGTGTCTAGCATAACTATGTATGGAAAAGAATACGAGGTGGCAGTAGTAGTGTTGTAGTGGTAGTAGCTAGTAGTACTACAGTAGTAATATATTGTGTATTATTGTGTCTAACAGGACTCTATGGTAAAGAATATGAGGTGGCAGTAGTAGTAGTAGTCTAGTTTTACTGTAGTAGTAGTAGTTTTACTATAGCAGTAGCAAGTAGTAGTATTTGTAGAATTAGTAGTATTAGTATTTTATTGGTAGAAGTAGTGTTGTAATAGTAGTAGCAGTAGTAATAGCAGTATTATAGTAGTAATATTGTGTCTAACAGGACTCCGTATGGTAAAGAATGCACTAGTAGTAGTAGCAGTAATAGTAGTAGTAAGTAGTAGTACTACAGTAATAATATTGTGGATTATTGTGGCTAACAGGGCTCCATATGGTAAAGCATACGAGACAGCAGTAGTAGTAATAGTAGTAATAGCAGTATTATAGTAGTAATATTGTGGCTAACAGGGCTCCATATGGTAAAGAATACGAGACAGCAGTAGTAGTAATAGTAATCCCTAAAATGGCGCCGAAGAAGGCAGACGTTTTACATGCCCCCAACCGATTGTGTTTTTTTGTTCATTTATTTGCGTTGTTTTTTACTTATTTTGTACATAATGTTGCCGCTACCGTCTCTTATGACCGAAAATAACTTCTGGACATCAGGACTGCGATTACTCACCACGGACTTCCTTTAACGAGTCTGACGGGGCCGACGCGTACGATATACTGCTTTCTCTGGAACAGGCCCAGATCCCCGTGATTTACGTGAAGAGAAGGCGGAGAGAAGGGGTCCGGAGGGCCTTCTGAAAATGAACCCCCACTTCCTTCCATTCTGCTAGCAAACGTGCAATCTTTGGACAATAAAATAGATGACCTACGCGGAAGATTAAACTACCAAGGTACTTTCTTGTATACTGGAGCCTCAGAATGGAATGAGTTGCCTCTGCCTATAAAAACAACGTCCTCTCTGGACAGCTTTAAAAATAAAAATATGTTTAATGTCTTCTGTGCCCATATGAATAACCCCTATGATGTAACTGGAATGATGAGATAGATGTTCTTCTTCTATGTTTTAGTTTTATTATTTCACTGCCATACTGTGTTCGATCTTGTCTCAAGAGGACCACAATGGAAATAAGTCCCAGACATGATTGTGTGTTATCCTCTATGATTTTATGCATGTGCATGTACGGCTTTTAAGTTTAATGTGTGCTTGTTTTTTTAAATGGTCGAATTAATAAACTAAAACTAAACTAAACGGGACATTCAAAACTGTATCTTCTGCTTCACGGAGTCGTGGCTGAACGACGACACTATCAACATACAGCTGGCTGGTTATACGCTGCACCGGCAGGATAGAACAGCGGCGGCGGTCTATGTATTTTTGTAAACAACAGCTGGTGCACGATATGTAAGGAAGCCTCGAGCTATTGCTCGCCTGAGGTAGAGGATCTCATGATAAGCTGTAGACCACACTATCTACCTAGAGTTTTCATCTGTATTTTTCGTAACTGTTTACATACCACCACAGTCAGAGGCGGGCACTAAGACAGCATTGAATGATCTATATTCCGCCATAATCAAATCAAATGTTATTTGTCACATACACATGGTTAGCAGATGTTAATGCGAGTGTAGCGAAATGCTTGTGCTTCTAGTTCTGACCATGCAGTAATATCTAACAAGTAATCTAACCTAACAATTTCACAACAACTACCTTATACACACAAGTGTAAAGGAATGAATAAGAATATGTACATAAAAATATATAAATGAGCGATGGCCGAACGGCATAGGCAAGATGCAGTAAATGGTATAGAGTACAGTATATACATATGAAATGATTAATGTAGGGTATGTAAACATTATATAAAGTTGCATTGTTTAAGGTGGCTAGTGATACATTTATTACATACATTTTTTCATTATTAAAGTGGCTAGAGATTTGAGTCAGTATGTTGGCAGCAGCCACTCAATGTTAGTAATGGCTGTTTAACAGTCTGATGGCCTTGAGATAGAAGCTGTTTTTCAGTCTCTCGGTCCCTGCTTTGATGCACCTGTACTGACCTCGCCTTCTGGATGATAGCGGGGTGAACAGGCAGTGGCTCAGGTGGTTGTTGTCCTTGATGATCTTTATGGCCTTCCTGTGACATCGGGTGGTGTAGGTGTCCTGGAGGGCAGGTAGTTTGCCCCCGGTGATGCGTTGTGCAGACCTCACTACCCTCTGGAGATCCTTACGATTGTGGGCAGAGCAGTTGCCGTACCAGGCTGTGATACAGCCCGACAGGATGCTCTCGATTGTGCATCTGTAAAAGTTTGAGTGTTTTTGGTGACAAGCCAAATTTCTTCAGCCTCCTGAGGTTGAAGAGGCGCTGCTGCGCCTTCTTCACAACGCTGTCTGTGTGGGTGGACCATTTCAGTTTGTCTGTGATGTGTACGCCGAGGAACTTAAAACTTTCCACCTTCTCCACTACTGWCCSGTCGATGTGRATAGGGGGSTGCTCCCTCTGCTGTTTCCTGAAGTCCACRATCATCTCCTTTGTTTTGTTGACATTGAGTGTGAGGTTATTTTCCTGACACCACACTCCGAGGGCCCTCACCTCCTCCCTGTAGGCCGTCTCGTCGTTGTTGGTAATCAAGCCTACCACTGTAGTGTCATCCGCAAACTTGATGATTGAGTTGGAGGTGTGCATGGAGAACAGTGGCCATATGTGTGTGATGACTTTGTAAGTGAGGAGCACAGATAAGTAGGCAATAATCCAAGCACAAAAGATGTAGCAGTGTTTCAGGCTTCTTGTTGGAAGGCAGGACCCCCCTCACCATGTTGTGTAGATCACAGTGATGGGTGAGTGGTCTTGCATTAGTTCTTCATCTAAGTGACTTGTCATACACAGTGCCCAGTATCTTAAGGATGCTGGCTGAGGCGTGCATGTGTCGTGTCTTTGGCATCATTAAAGGTGAAGACTTATTTTTATCAAATCGATTCTCTGTTATTATTATTACGTGATTAAACTAATAATGTACATTTTATTAACTAGGAAGTCGGGGCACCACGGAAAACCTTCAGATTACAGTTATGCTTTTCCGAATATAACTCTTCAGATATTTTAATATCTGATCAATTAGTCTTCTATTAATGAATTATTCTTTACCTCACGTCAATCTCATCTGAACGTCGTAAATTGTTGGTTATCTGCATGAACCCAGCCTTTACTATAAATCATCCATACACCAGTTGGCTTAATCATTTATTTACTAACTAAATAATGACAGAAATGCACAAACAGTAGATATTGGTTACTAAAAATAATAGGGAAGAATCTCTAGTGGGCGAAACTGATATGACGGCTTGGTGGACAAAGGGAAGGGGGTGGGACTGAGAAAGAGCGGGAAAGACAAAACGGATTCATTAAACAGTCTATAATTATATACATTGAAATGCTAATCCTTCGCATGTGAACGGCCGCTCATTCGAGAATAATTACATATTTACATATTTATGGTGTTGTCTTCTCTGTTGGAATCTGGTCTGTCTGCTGGAGAGTTCATCTGAGTCTCTCTCTCTCTTTCTGTTTCCCAGAAGTATTTCGTGGTTAGAATGGATACTTCAGAGAACCATTCAGAAATGATCTCATAGAGTAGATGTTTCGGCGGTTGTCGGTATTCGCATCCCAGGTTTACATCATTTCTAGCTGCAGACTAGTAATTAGTATCTAAGATTTGCTCTTATTCTGAAGGGATCGATAGTCTCAGAGTTTAACCATTTCCAGCCGTGTAGCCAATGCTCCAAGTGGTCTGGTTAGGAATTCAACAACCAATGCAATCACAGCTCACGCTGTTGGTTTGCTTAGTCTTGGTACACAAACCTGTGCTTCCTCAGATTACACCGAGGAATGCGTGATCTTAACTATTCGCAATCACAGCTCCCGCTGTGGGTTTGCTTAGTCTGAAGATAATTTTCTTAGGAGGGGCTTTTATTCATAACAGTAGAAGAGGGCGTTTCCATGACACCTGATCATGTCTGTGGTCACGGGGGTGGGCCAATGACTTAGTTAAACTTTAAAGGGAATACAATTCTCTCACATTAAAGGTTTAACATCACATTACATCATTTCACAAATAGTTTCATCTTTACTCATTCAAATTATACAAGAATTAGATGCAAAAACCATAATTGAGAAATGTACACATTCAGAGATATAGTTATGTGTGTTTCCTGTCCTCTCTGAGGTCACCAAATGAAACACACTCAACATGAGTGTCCACGGACCCTTCCCACATTCTTACAAGTGGACATATAGTTTCATTTTCCCATTTTGGGGATTTAGGAGTTCGGCCACGTGAAATCCTTTGTTCACTCTGTGGTCTCTCACTGCATGGCCAGGGTTGTAGTAGTATAGTAGTAATATTGCGTATTATTGTGTCTAACAGAACTCTGCATGGTAACGAATATGAGGTGACAGCAGTGCTAGTAGTATAGTAGTAATATTGTGTATAATTGTCTCTAACAGAACTATACATGGTAAAGAATATGAGGTGACAGCAGTGCTAGTAGTATAGTAGTAATATTGTGTATAATTGTCTCTAACAGAACTCTGCATGGTAAAGAATATGAGGTGACAGCAGTAGCAGTAGTGCTAGTAGTATAGTAGTAATATTGTGTATAATTGTCTCTAACAGAACTATACATGGTAAAGAATATGAGGTGACAATGGTCATAGTGTAGTATTAGTACTATTGTAGTAGTAGTAGTATTGTAATAGTGTAGTAGTAATACTGTATATTCCTGCAGGACTCTGTATGGTAAAGAATATGAGGTGACAGCAGTAGTAGTATTGATGTAGTAGTAATATTATATATTCTTGCAGGACTCCGTATGGTAAAGAATATGAGGTGACAGCCCACACCTTCCTGGACTCCCATAAGGCTGAGCGAGACATCAACCATTGGCTGCTGCTGACCGCTGACCCTGCAGGGGCCGGGCTTACTCTACTGGACCACCCATAGACACACAATGGCATTTAACACACACAACAGGGAATATGAAATTAAGTGGCAAAGTCTCAATAAAGGTTTGATTCTGATTATCTCGTTTTTATTACTGCTCTCACAATAAAGTGGGGCCGTCACCACCACAATCATCATAGTTACTGGGTTAGTACAGTGTAACGGGTTACTGGGTTAGTACAGTGTAAAGGGTTACTGGGTTAGTACAGTGTAAAGAGAACTGCTGCATGTGTCCCAGGCAAGAGGAGCAGCTGCTGCAGTGTCCAGGCAGAGAACTGCTGCAGTGTCCAGGTACAGACTGCTGAGTGTCCCAGGCAGAGAGACTGCTGGAGTGTCCCAGGTACAGAGCTTGCTGCAGTGTCCCAGGCAGAGACTGCTGCAGTGTCCAGGTCAGAGACTGCTGCAGTGTCCCAGGCAGAGACTGCTGGGTAGAGTGTCCCAGGTACAGAACTGCTGGAGTGTCCCAGTGACAGAGACTGCTGCGTGTCCCAGGTACAGAACTGCTGGAGTGTCCCAGGTACAGAACTGCTGAGTGTCCCAGGTACAGAGAGCTGCTGGAGTGTCCAGGTTACAAGACTGTGCAGTGTCCAGTAGAGTGCTGCCCAGTACAGAACTGCTGGAGTGTCCAGGTAAGAGCTGCGCAGTGCGTCAGATCTGCAGTGCAGGTCAACTGTGAGGCCGCGGCAGAAGCTGCTGCAGTGTCCCAGGTTAAGAACTGCTGGATGTGTCCAGGCAGACGAGCTG
>NW_019944065.1:191357-194383 GCF_002910315.2 Salvelinus sp. IW2-2015 | reverse complement strand
TACAACCCAGTAACCCTTTACACTGTACTAACCCAGTAACCCTTTACACTGTACTAACCCAGTAACCCTTTACACTGTACTAACCCAGTAACCAGTACACTGTACTAGCCCAGTAACCCGTTACACTGTACTAACCCAGTAACCCTCTACACTGTACTAACCCAGTAACCCTTTACACTGTTACTAACCCAGTAACCCTTTACACTGTACTAACCCAGTAACCAGTACACTGTACTAGCCCAGTAACCCTTTACACTGTACTAACCCAGTAACCAGTACACTGTACTAGCCCAGTAACCTTTACACTGTACTAACCAGTAACCCTTTACACTGTACTAACCCAGTAACCAGTACACTGTACTAACCCAGTAACCAGTACACTGTACTAACCCAGTAACCCTTTACACTGTACTAACCCAGTAACCCTTTACACTGTACTAACCCAGTAACCCTTTACACTGTACTAACCCAGTAACCAGTTACACTGTACTAACCCAGTAACCAGTACACTGTACTAACCCAGTAACCAGTACACTGTACTAACCCAGTAACCCTTTACACTGTACTAACCCAGTAACCTTTACACTGTACTAACCCAGTAACCCTTTACACTGTACTAACCCATAACCTTTACACTGTACAACCCAGTAACCCTTTACACTGTACTAACCCAGTAACCCTTTACACTGTACTAACCCAGTAACCCTTACACCTGTACTAACCCAGTAACCCTTTACACTGTACTAACCCAGTAACCAGTACACTGTACTAACCCAGTAACCCGGGTACACTGTACTAATCCAGTAACCCTTTACGCTGTACTAACCCAGTAACCCTTTACACTGTACTAGCCCAGTAACCCTTACACTGTACTAGCCCAGTAACCCGGTACACTGTACTAACCCAGTAACCCATTACACTGTACTAACCCAGTAACCCTTTACCACTGTACTGACCCAGTAACCCTTTACACTGGACTTGACCCAGTAACCCCTTACACTGTACTAACCCAGTAACCCTTTACACTGTACTAACCCAGTAACCCTACCACCTGTTAACCATATAACCGTACACTGTACTAACCCAGTAACCCTTTACACTGTACTAACCCAGTAACCCGTTACACTGTACTAACCCAGTAACCCTTTACACTGTACTAACCAGTAACCCGCCTGGGACACTGCAGCAGTTCTCTGCCTGGGACACTGCACCAGCTCTGTACCTGGGACACTGCAGCAGTTCTCTGCCTGGGACACTGCAGCAGCTCTGTACCTTCCTGCTGTCTGATTCCCTTCCATCCTACAACAGGTAACACCAACACATTAATTTAACAGGAAAGTCACAATTTAAAAATGCAAAATGTAGTCCACTCTTTGTTATAGATTCTAGTTTTGGAAACAGAAAACTATATAGAGATCAAATGTTATATCGAGGAGAACTTTTGCAGAATGTCGGCCAAAATCCATCTTCTCCCACTGCCGGCCACTGGGCTTCCTCTCATCACCATATGTGACTCACCACCTGGATTCGGTCTTATGTAGCAAAATTTGAAATTGTGTTTATTACATAAAAATATAAATTCAGAGCTACAAAATGGTATATCATACACTGCATTTGAGGAACACTGGGAAAGTAATTCTGCTTTCAAAATGTATCAACTTGCAAACTCACTTTTGTGAAAATGGCCTTTGAATGTTTTGGTATCTAGTGAAGAGCTCTTCTTTGTCTCCACCCACTCAGCATCGTTCACACCCTCTTAAGCTTTAGCCCCACCCATCTCATTTTGCTCTCGGAGGAGCTCACACTTGACGCTCTGGCCGATGATTGGATAACAGGAAAACAGCCTAACCAGCTCTGCTGGCAACAATTTCATTACACGACGAGCTCAAATAGACAGAAGCCTTCTATATGGCAGACCAATCCGAACTCCTCTCTCGGCATGTCCAGTCCACTCATTATCTCAGCCAATCATGGCTAGAGGGAAGGTTGCTGGCTTTTCTGTGGATTAACCAACAAGGCTCGTAATTTAACAATTTTATTCGTATTTATAGATGGCATACCATTTTGTTATTAAGGCACATGAAAAGTCAAATGTTTGAGAAGGCATTTCTGACAAAAAATACGCATTTTGATAAAAAATGTTTTACGTTCAAACAGCTCTCCTGTGAAGTCGTGACTTGCGACATACTCCTAGTTTCCTGAATCAGGTCACATATTTGGTAGTGAGTGCAAACCCCAACTGGATGCTTCACACATATATCAAATCAAATTAAAAGTTTATTTATCACGTGCGCCGAATACAACAGGTGTAGTAGACCTTACAGTGAAATGCTGAATACAACAGGTGTAGTAGACCTTACAGTGAAATGCTGAATACAACAGGTGTAGTAGACCTTACAGTGAAATGCTTGCTTACAGGCTCTAACCAACAGTGCAAAAAAGATATTAGGTAAACAATAGGTAGGTGAAGAAATAAAAACAACAGTAAAAAGACAGTGAAAAATAACAGTAGTGAGGCTGTAAAAGTAGCGAGGCTACGTACAGCCACCGGTTAGTCAGGCTGATTGAGGTAGTATGTACATGTAGATATGGTTAAAGTGACTATGCATATATGATGAACAGAGAGTAGCAGTAGCGTAAAAGAGGGGGTGGTGGGTGGCGGGACACAATGCAATATCCGATTCATTATCTGGCTCATTGTTCGATCTGTGTGCAGATGGCCCACATCGCACTTCCCACGGAGAGAAAGAGAAAATTGTATAATTTATGCTGCTACTGCTCTTGCTTTTCATAAGTGCCGCATGCAGATTGTTGTCGTCCAATCACAACTCATCAAACCGGCACTGCAGCCTGGTCTCGTAGACTAGATGTAACATAGTAAATGTAAATCCAAGACACTCAAACGTATATGATACAGTATGTTACATTTAGTATGGTAACATAAGACAGATCGTTACTTAAGGCAAAAACGAAAGTTGGGTGGCTGGTCAGGGTGGATGGTCAGGGTGGATGGGCAGGGTGGATGG
>NW_019944065.1:172596-190567 GCF_002910315.2 Salvelinus sp. IW2-2015 | reverse complement strand
CAGGGTGGATGGTCAGGGTGGATGGTCAGGGTGGATGGCCAGGGTGGATGGTCAGGGTGGATGGCCAGGGTGGATGGCCAGGGTGGATGGCCAGGGTGGATGGGCGGCCGTATAACGTGAATGAAAACCCAAAGGTTCAAATCTCATCACGGAGGTGCTGTTGTGCTGTTTGTTGCTACTTGGCTATCTGACAAACTTTTAGTTTTTTACTTTTAATAACCATTTAATCAAAATCTGCATTTAACACGTTTACCAACGTCTTAGTTTTTTCCTCACTCGACTTTTTTCATACAACTTTTTCACTCCGAACGCTTAATCTGGACATTTTTGTCCAGGACCTCCAACAACGCTAAGTAGTAACATTAACACTATGCCATCTAATTGTAGTCGCTGTACTCATAATATACAGGAGAACTATCGCTTTATGGTGAGGATAGCCGTGCTGCAAGCCCAGCTTCAGATGCCATCGTTAGGCAAGGGTCATTTCAGTGTAGGAAAGGATGAAACAGAGTCTGTGCCACCAGTACAGAAAGTAGTATAAATCCCCCCGCACGGTCCCCGCAGCCGGACAACTTTCTCAAGGCTTCTGGAAGGAAATGCTTTCGGAATACTCAACCAGTGTCGATCATTCAGCAGTCAGAAACGTTCAACCGGTTCTCCCCGTTAAGTACGAGTCAGAGTTGGAGGCAGAGCCTTCTCAGGTCTCTCTTCCACACGTTACTGTGAGCCGCGGGGACTCACCCACAAACAGGACCAAGCCTGAACTGCTGAGGAGTGACGGACTCCATCCTAGCTGGAAGGGTGCTCTCATCTTATCTACGAACATAGACAGGGCTCTAGCTCCTTTAGCTCCACAATGAAATAGGGTGCAGGCCAGGCAGCAGGCTGTTAGCCAACCTGCCAGCTTAGTGGAGTCTGCCACTAGCACAGTCAGTGTAGTCAGCTCAGCTATCCCCATTGAGACCGTGTCTGTGCCTCGACCTAGGTTGGGCAAAACTAAACATGGCGGTGTTCGCCTTAGCAATCTCATTAGAATAAAGACCTCCTCCATTCCTGTCATTATTGAAAGAGATCGTGATACCTCACATCTCAAAATAGGGCTACTTAATGTTAGATCCCTCACTTCCAAGACAGTTACAGTCAATGAACTAATCACTATTCATAATCTTGATGTGATTGGCCTAACTGAAACATGGCCCAAACATGATGAATATACTGTGTTAAATGAGGCCTCTCCTCCTGGTTACACTAGTGACCATATCCCCCGCGCATCCCGCAAAGGCGGAGGTGTTGCTAACATTTATGAGAAAAAAAGAAAAAAGAGACTGCGTTTTCGTCTTTTAAGTTTCTAGTAATGAAATCTATGCAGCCTACTCAATCACTTTTTATAAGTACTGTTTACAGGCCTCCTGGACCATTTACAGTGTTCCTCGCAGCCTTCCTCGAATTCTTATCGGATCTTGTAGTCATGGCAGATAATATTCAGATATTTGCTGACTTCAATATTTACATGAAAAAGTCCACAGATAATAAAGCCTCTCTTGAAAAAGCCAAACCTTGACCTGGAAAATGTAAAAAAAACTATCAGCCTATATCGAATCTCCTATTCCTCTCCAAAATTGTGGGACATTTTTTACTTTTAAACTCGGACAAAACAGAGATGCTTGTTCTAGGTCCCAAGAAACAAAGAGATCTTCTGTTGGATCTGACAATTAATCTTGATGGTTGTACAGTCGTCTCAAATAAAACTGTGAAGGACCTCGGCGTTACTCCTGACCCTGATCTCTCTTTTGACGAACATATCAAGACTGTTTCAAGGACAGCTTTTTTCCATCTTCGTAACATAGCGAAAATCAGAAACTTTCTGTTCAAAATAATGCAGAAACGCTAATTCATGCTTTTGTCACTTCTATCTTAGACTACTGCAATGCTCTACTCTCCGGCTACCCGGATAAAGCACTAAATAAACTTCAGAGCTAAATACGGCTGCTAGAATCTTGACTAGAAACAAAAATGTGATAATATTACTCCAGTGCTAGCCTCTCTAAAGGTGGCTTCCTGTTAAGGGCTGATTTCAAGGTTTTACTGCTAACCTACAAGGCAGCTTGCTCCTACCTATCTCTCTGGTTTGGTCCTGCCATACATAATATACCTACACGTACGCTACGGTCACAAAACGCAGGCCTCCATATTGTCCCTAGAATTTCTAAGCAAACAGCTGGAGGGCTTTCCCCTTAATTTTTATGTAATTGTTTGCCTATCCATGTGAGAGACGCAGCTCTGTCTCGACCTTTAAGTCTTTACTAAAGACTCATCTCTTCAGTAGGTCCTATGATTGAGTGTAGTCTGGCCCAGGGGTGCAAAGGTGAACGGCAAGGCACTGGAGCAACAAACCCCCTTGCTGTCTCTGTCACGCCCTGGCCTTAGTATTATTTGTTTTCTTTATTATTTTAGTTAGGTCAGGGTGTGACATGGGGTATGTGTGTTTTGGGTGATTATATGGTATAGGGGGTGTTGGTTAGCGTGTATGGGATTGTGTTGAGTGAATGTTTCTAGGGAAGTCTATGGTTGAGTGAATGTGTCTAGTTATGTCTATGGTTGCCTGAGTGGTTCTCTATCAGAGACAGATGTTTTTCATTTGTCTCTGATTGGGAGCCATATTTAAGGTGGCCATAGGCATCATGTATTTGTGGGTAATTGTCTATGTCTATGTTGAACGTTTGTAGCCTGTGTGTGTGCACTACGTTTATAGCTTCACGGTCGTTTGTTTGTTTTGTTAGTTTTTGTAAGAGTGTTTCTTTTCGTGTTACGTCTTCGTCATCAAAATAAAAGAAGATGTATTCATATCCCGCTGCGCCTTGGTCCGTCTCTCCTCCACACGATCGTGACAGTCTCTGCATGGCCGGCTCCCCTCTCTCCACTGGGAATTTTTATTTTATTTAACTAGGCAAGTCAGTTAAGAACAAATTCTTATTTACAATGACGGCCTACCCAGGCCAAACCCGGACGACGCTGGGCCAATTGTGTGCCACCATTTACCATCACGAATTTTGGTTGGACCCGGGTGTGGGGTGCTCCCTACCCGGCCATGGACCCCTGGAACTCCCCTGAAGCAATTTAGAGCCATATTAAAAATACGCTCAATTACCAGGTGGACGCTGTCCCTTTGTAATGTCTTACAATGGGCATTTACCATCACGAATTGGACATGCTCTAATATACTACAGAAATGCCCAATTGACTGGCCCATTGAATTTGAGCAGTGATAGTGGTTCCTCTCCATCGCTCGTTGGTGTTGATTTCAGCCTGTCCATTTGGTGATGGTAAATCCCTCATTAAATACATTGGAAATGTGCACTGTCCATTTGCAATATAAAATGTACAATCCAATATATTATACTACAAATCAAGTCAGCCATCAGTCAATAAGATATCATACTGACACCAAACGTACACATACTGACACCAAACTCACTTGGTACAACTCCTTTAGAAGCCAACTATCACATATTTCAGAGCCGGCCCACAATTCATGGCGCCTTCTGTTAAAACCATAAAAACCTTCAAAAACATAGTTACGTTGCTACAGAAACTTTAGGGTCTGTCTCTATGGGCCGACATGGTTTCAATGCACGTAAACTCCTCTCACTGTCAACTGTGTTAATTTTTGGCAAACTTTTAACGTGTAAATATTTGTATGAACATAACCAGATTCAACAACAGACATAAACTGAACAAGTTCCACAGACATGTGACTTAAAGAAATTGAATAATGTGTCCCTGAACAAAGGGGGGGATCAAATTCAAAGGTAACAGTCAGTATCTGGTGTGGCCACCAGCTGCATTAAGTACTGCATTGCATCTCCTCATGGACTGCACCAGATGTGCCAGTTCTTGCTGCGAGATGTTACCCCACTCTTCCACCAAGGCACTTGCAAGTTCCCAGACATTTCTGGGGGGAATGGCTCTAGCCCTCACCCTCCGATCCAACAGGTCCCAGACGTGCTCAATGGGATTGAGATGCGGGCTCTTCGCTGGCCATGGCAGAACACTGACATTCTTGTCTTGCAGGAAATCACGCACAGAATGAGCAGTATGGCTGGTGGCATTGTCATGCTGGAGGGTCATGTCAGGATGAGCCTGCAGGAAGGGTACCACGAGGGAGGAGGATGTTTTTCCCTGTAACACACAGCATTGAGATTGCCTGCAATGACAACAAGCTCAGTCCAATGATGCTGTGACACACCGCCCCAGACCATGACGGACCCTCCGCCTCCAAATCGATCCCGCTGAATCCGACCATCACCCCTGGTGAGACAAACCCACGACTCGTCATTGAAGAGCACTTTTTGCCAGTCCTGTCTGGTCCAGCAACGGTGGATTTGTGCCCATAGGCGACGTTGTTGCCAGTGATGTCTGGTGAGGACCTGCCTTACAACAGGCCTACAAGCCCTCAGTCCAGCCTCTCTCAGCCTATTGCGGACAGTCTGAGCACTGATGAAGGGATTGTGTGTTCCTGGTGTAACTCGGGCAGTTGTTGTTGCCATCCTGTACCTGTCCCGCAGGTGTGATGTTCAGATGTACCGATCCTGTGCAGGTGTTGTTACACGTGATCTGCCACTGCGAGGATGATCAGCTGTCCGTCCTGTCTCCCTGTAGCGCTGTCTTAGGCTTCTCACAGTACGGACATTGCAGATGAGCAGGGACCCTGGGCATCTTTCTTTTGGTGTTTTTATGAGTCAGTAGAAAGGCCTCTTTAGTGTCCTAAGTTTTCATAACTGTGACCTTAATTGCCTACCGTCTGTAAGCTGTTAGTATCTTAACGACCGTTCCACAGGTGCATGTTCATTAATTGTTTATGGTTCATTGAACAAGCATGGGAAACAGTGTTTAAACAATGAAGATCTGTGAAGTTATTTGGATTTTTACTAATTATCTTTGAAAGACAGGGTCCTGAAAAAGGGGCCTTTTTTTTGTTGCTGAGTTTACTCTTGTGATTCTGGGACATTTCTAAATGTTGTCATTTTCGCAACGTTAAAAATGAATTGAAGGTTTTGCAAATGGACAAGGCTGTTTCTAGGCCTGAGAACCTTCTAGAGCCACATAACTCACCGTGCACTATCGACTTGAGCTCTGGAACAGGTTTCTAAAGGTCTGGCAGTTCTTTGATGGTGCGAACACCGGTAACTATTGCAGGCTCTGTGTGTCTGTAAGCCTCACACTGTGTCACTCCACATTGACTGTGTGAATACAGAAAATCACAGAAATTACGTAGAGCTCCGAAACCCGCCTTAATGGATTCGCCTGAAAACGCCGCAACTAGATCTATAACTTTTTTGAAGAAAAAAAACTTCTTTAACCATCACCAGATGGACGTTGTACAATTTCTCATAAATTACGATAGAAAAATGGCTGGTTCTAGTTTTCCTTACACCGTAGGTTTATGTACTTTGACGTGAAGCGGTCAAATTAGCGCTGTATTACTGTTTTCGACCTTTAATGCCAGAAAATGGCCATTAACTCAAAGAGAGTTGTGGCCTCAACACCATCTTATTTCTGGGCTAAAAGCACATTTGGCCAAACCTGTGCTCACCGAGTTTCGTCTTCGAAGTCTTTTCCATTTACGAGAAACGGCCATGTCCATTTGCAATAAGCAGCCAGTCGCCATCTGGTGGAATTTTCCAGTACAGCGGATTTTTTTTTATTTTATTGAACATTTTACAACGCCGAAACCAAATGCCCGAGGTACTTTATTTGATGACTTCCCGGAAGATCGGACCCTGGGGGACGATCTGAGGCCGTAGGCCTATTTTAATAACACCCGCGGACATCTAGTAAGGGACCAAACATTTGCAATATGGAGATTCTCATCAACCATATGGGAAATGCCACTCGCATCCCTTATGTAGGTACATCTATTGTAATGACATGTAAAGGAATTGGCACCTTACCTGACTGTACTGAAGCGAGCTGAGCTGTGGTGCTGTAGACTAATCTTGGCTTTGTGTACTGGAAGGGTTGTAGTGCTTAAATACCACAGGGATGTTTCTAAATGTAATGTCTAGGGCCTATAATAAAACTCTGCCACTAGTCTCCACCTCTGAGTCAGACCAGCCCTGGCCCAAGGACTAGTCTCCACCTCTGAGTCAGACCAGCCCTGGCCCAAGGACTAGCCTCCACCTGAGTCAGACCAGCCCTGGCCCAAGGACTAGTCTCCACCTCTGAGTCAGACCAGTCCTGGCCCAAGGACTAGTCTCCACCTGAGTCAGACCAGCCCTGGCCCAAGGACTAGTCTCCACCTCTGAGTCAGACCAGCCCTGGCCCAAGGACTAGCCACCCTTCTTGACTTTTCCCAAGGAAAAGGTACACCGTTTAAGCTCTTATTCGATCAAAATAGGTTTAAAGTCATGTTATTGAGCTTCTCCAAAGCATGACAAAATGTAATATTCAATAGTTTATCTTTCTGTATTTTCACTACAAAGGGGGGCGTCTCGCCTCAAGTTCCTTCATAACATTGTAGGTTTTTAAATGTTCTTACTCATTGCCACAATTAATGTGTGTATATATATATATATAATTATTATTTTGACATTTAATGTACATATATATATATTATTTTGACAGTTAATGTGTGTGTGTATATATATATATATATATATATATATAGGAGCTCAAGAATTTCACTGTACTCTAATAACACCTGCAACCCTGTACATGTGACAATTAAACTCTTTAATCTAAATTATTAAAAAAGTACTAAATATAATGAGCAAAAAATACACCAACCCACTCAACATTTTAGTAATTTAGCAGACGCTTTCATCCAGAGCATACATTTTCATACTGGTCCCTCATGAGAATCGAACCCACAACCCTGGCATTGCTAGCGCCATGCTATAATGGTTCTATACATGCATATCTAACAAGTAACATCTAACACTTGTTAAATATTACTGCACTGTTGGAGCTAGAAACACAAGCATTTCACTACACCCGCAATAACATCTGCTAAACATGTGTATGTGACCAATAACATCTGCTAAACATGTGTATGTGACCAATAACATTTGATTTATAGATGGTTCTGTAGGTGGTCCTAAGGGCTGTTCTACTGGATAGAGCGTTGGATCTGCCTCTTCATCCACTTGTCTCGCCTCTGTGTTCTCTTCCCTTTATTCTTCTTCTTCTTCTTGGCTCCCCGGCTGGAGGCGGGGTTAGCTGGCCCTGCCTTCCCCTTACTTGGTCCCGGCTTCCCTGGTTCTCCAGCCCCGCCCTTCCTTGCCTGGGAGGACAGGAGAGAGGAGAGAGTAACTGCTATGGGGAAGACTAGCCAGTTTGTTGTACGAGAGGGGTGTGTTATGACAGAAACGTTAGGGTGTGTTATGACAGAAACGTTAGGGTGTGTTATGACAGAAACGTTAGGGTGTGTTATGACAACTAATGAAGTCACTGAAACCCTTAACAAAGAGTTGCAGTCTGTTTTGGAATGGGTGGCCGGTAATAAACTGGTCCTGAACATCTCTAAAACTAAGAACATTGTATTTGGTACAAATCATTCCCTAAGTTCTAGACCTCAGCTGAATCTGGTAATGAATGGTGTGGCTGTTGACCAAGTTGAGGAGACTAAATTACTTGGCTTTATCTTAGATTGTAAACCGTCATGGTCAAAACATATAGTTTCAATGGTTGTAAAGATGGGTAGAGGTCTAGCCATAATAAAGAAATGCCCTGCTTTTTTGACACCACACTCCAAAAAGCAAGTTCTGCAGGCTCTAGTTTTTGATTGTGGTCCAGTCGGGTGGTCCAGTGCTGCAAGGAAAGACCTAGTTAATCTGCAGCTGGCCCAGAACAGAGCGGTATGTTTTACTCTTAATTGTAATCAGAGGGCTGATATAAATACTATGCATGAGAGACTGACTGCATCACTTCTTTTTATAAGAAACATTAATGTGTTAAATCCCAAATTGTTCACATAGTCAACTTACACACAGCTCTGACACACACACTTACCCCACCAGACATGCCACCAGGGGTCTTTTCACAGTCCCCAAATCCAGAACAAATTCAAGAAAATGTACAGTATTACATACAGTGCCTTGCAAAAATATTCATCCTCCTTGGCATGTTTCCTATTTTGTTGCATTACAACCTGTAATATACTTGTATTTAATGGACAAACACAAAATAGTCAAAATTGGTGAAGTGAAATGAAAAAAAATAACTTAAAATAAAAATGATAAAAAATAAAAAGTGGTGGGTGCATATGTATTCACCCCCTTTGCTTTGAAGCCCCTGAATAATGATAAGATCTGGTGCAAACAATTACCTTCAGAAGTCACATTAGTTTTGCTGCTTTTTTGCTATCTATCTAATTGCTATCTAAGTGTCACATGATCTCAGTATATATACACCTGTTCTGAAAGGCTCCAGAATCTGGGGCACAACCAAGCAAGCGGCACCATGAAGACAAAAGGAGCTCTCCAAACAGGTCAGGAACAAAGTTGTGGAGAAGTACAGATGAGGGTTGGGTTATAAAAAAATATCCAAAACTTTCAACATCCCACGGAGCACCATTAAATCCATTATTGAAAAAATGGAAAGAATATGGCACCACAGCAAACCTGCCAAGAGAGGGCTACCCACCTAAACTCATGGACCAGGCAAGGAGGGCATTAATCAGAGAGGCAACAAAGAGACCAAAGATAACCCTGAAGGAGCTGCAAAGCTCCACAGCGGAGATTGGAGTATCTGTCCATAGGACCACTTTAAGCCGTACACTCCACAGAGCTGGGCTTTACGGAGGAGTGGGCAGAAAAAAAGCCATTGCAAACAGAAAGAAATAAGCAAACACGTTTGGTGTTCGTCAAAGAGCATGTGGGAGACTCCCCAAACATATGGAAGAAGGTACTCTGGTCAGATGAGACAAAAATGTTTCTTTTTGGTCATCAAGGAAAATGCTATGTCTGGCTCAAACGCAACACCTCTCATCACCCCAAGAACACCATCCCCACAGTGAAGCATGGTGATGGCAGCATCATGCTGTGGGAATGTTTTTCAATGGCAGGGACTGGGAAACTGGTCAGAATTGAAGGAATGATGGATGGCACTAAATACAAGGATATTCTTGAGGGAAACCTGTTTCAGCCTTCCAGAGATTTGAGAATGGGACCTTCACCTTCCAGCAGGACAATGACCCTAAGCATACTGCTATAGCAACACTCGAGTGGTTTAAGGGGAAACATTTAAATGTCTTGGAATGGCCTAATCAAAGCCCACACCTCAATCCAATTGAGAATCGGTGGTATGACTTAAAGATTGCTGTACACCAGGGGAACCCATCCAACTTGAAGGAGCTGGAGCAGTTTGCCTTGAAGAATGGGCAAAAATCCCAGTGACTAGTTGTGCCAAGCTTATAGAGACATACCCCAAGAGACTTGCAGCTGTAATTGCTGCAAAAGGTGGCTCTACAAAGTATTGACTTTGGAGGGGGTGAATAGTTATGCACGCTCAAGTTTTGAATTTTTGTCTTATTTCTTGTTTGTTTCACAATAAAAAAGATTTTGCATCTTCAAAGTGGTAGGCATGTTGTGTAAATCAAATGATACAATCCCCCCAAAAATCTATTTAATTCCAGGTTGTAAGGCAACAAAATAGGAAAAATGCCAAGGGGGTGAATACTTTCGCAAGCCACTGTAGAGCCCTTATTGCATGGAACTTCCTCCCATCTCAAATATACAGCCAACCTGGTTTCAAAAAACAGATAAAGCAACACCTCGTGGCACCTCATCCGGAGGTGAAAATAGTGCCCCCTACCCTAGTGAAGTTAACTTCTTTGGGATAGGGGGCAGCATTTTCACTTTTGGATGAATAGCGTGCCCAGAGTAAAATGCCTCCTACTCAGTCCCAGATGCTAATATATGCATATTATTATTAGTATTGGATAGAAAACACTCTGAAGTTTCTAAAACTGTTTGAATGATGTCTGTGAGTATAACAGAACTCATATGGCAGGCAACAACCTGAGAAAGATTTCAAACAGGAAGTGGGAAATCTGAGGTTTGTAGACTTTGAACTCAGCCCCTATTGAATACACAGTGGGATATGGGTTATGTTGCACTTCCTACGGCTTCCACTAGATGTCAACCTTCTTTAGAACGTTGTTTCAGGCTTCTACCGTGAAGGGGGGCCGGATGGGAGCTGTTTGACTAAGGGGTCTGGCAGCAGCCTCGTTCTCAGTCACGCGCATTTCACATGAGAGGTAGCTCTCGTTCCATTGCTTTTCTACAGACAATGGAATTCTCTGGTTGGAATATTATTGAACATTTATGATAAAAACATCCTAAAGATTTATTCTATACTTAGTTTGACAAGTTTCTTCGACCTGTATATAACCTTTTGAACTTTTCGTCCGACTGGACCTGTTTGGATTTGTTTACCAAACGCCCTAACAAAAGAAGCTATTTGGACATAATTGATGGACTTTATGGAACAAATCAAACATTTATTGTGGAACTGGGATTCCTCGGAGTGCATTCTGATGAAGATCATCAAAGGTAAGTGAATATTTATAATGCTATTTCTGACTAATGTTGGCGGCGCAACATGGCGGATATTTCTTTTTTTAAATCTGACACAGCGGTTGCATTAAGGAGAAGTTTATCTATATTTCCATGTATAACACATGTATTTTCATCAACATTTATAATGAGTATTTCTGTGAATTCATGTGGCTATCTGCAATATCACTGCATGTTTTGGAACTACTGAACGTAACACGCCAATGTAAAATTAGACTTTTGGATATAAATACGAACTTTACCGAACAAAACATACATTGTATTGTGTAACATGAAGTCCTATGAGTGTCATGAAGATCATCAAAGGTTAGTGATTCATTTTACCTTTATTTGTGCTTTTTGTGACTCCTCTCTTTGGCGGGAAAAATGGCTGGGTTTTTCTGTGACTTGGTGGTGACCTAACAATCGTTTGTGGAGCTTTCGCTGTAAAGCATTTTTGAAATCAGACACTGGCTGGATTAACGAGAATTGTATCTTTAAAATGGTGCCTAATACTTGTATTAGGTTGTATTAGGACACACATACTAGATGATAAATTGTTTAGAACTAGGACAGAAGAATTTATAACTGACTTTTTTAGACATAACATAGGTACAGCAGATCCCCATATTGTATGGGACACTTTTAAGTGTGCCTTTAGAGGCCATGCAATTCAGTACTCATCTATAAAACAAAAGCAATTTCGATCAAAAGAGTCCATATTAACAAAGGAAATTGAAGGACTAACAGTACAGTTAGATAACAATAAAAACGGTACCATAGAGGCACAGAATAAGTTAGAGGAAAAACAAAAAGAAATGGAGGAACTTATTCAAGAAAGATCCAGTGTAATATATTACTAAAAAATAAAGCTAACTGGATGGAATATGGGGAAAAATGCACCAAATTCTTTTTCAATCTTCAATATAGAAATGCTACCAAAAAAAACGTATTAAAACTGTTACAAATGATGGAGTCACGCATGATTCACCAAATGATATTTTGAAAGAGGAAGTAAAGTACTTTAAGAATATATTTTCGTTTCAGGCTCCTCCATCTCCACTAACTGAAACTAATTGTATGGATTTTTTCCCTAATAATAATGTAAAATTAATCTGTACAGAAAGACTCATGTGAAGGCCTAATTACAAGGAGGAACTACTTGATGCAATTGGGGCCTTTAAGGATGGAAAACTCCAGGACTGGATGGCATACCAGTGGAAGTATACAAACATTTTTTTTATATACTCAAAGGACCACTATTAGCTTGTTTTAACCACTCCTATTTAAATGATAGATTATCAGACACGCAACAAGAAGTGTGTGAATCATTATTATTATTATTATTGCTTCCAATACTCTACTCAGCAAACTGGATGCAGTTTATCACAGTGCCATTCGTTTTGTTACTAAAGCACCTTATACGACCCACCACTGCGACCTGTATGCCCTGTCGGCTGGCCCTCGCTACATGTTCGTCGTCAGACCCACTGGCTCCAGGTCATCTACAAGGCTATGCTAGGTAAAGTGCCGCCTTATCTCAGTTCACTGGTCACGATGGCTACACCCACCTCAACACGCGCTCCAGCAGGTGTATCTCACTGATCATCCCTAAAGCCAAAACCTCATTTGGACGCCTTTCCTTCCAGTTCTCTGCTGCCTGCGACTGGAACGAATTGCAAAAATCTCTGAAGTTGGAGACTTTTATCTCCCTCAACAACTTTAAAAATCTGCTATCCGAGCAGCTAACCGATCGCTGCAGCTGTACATAGTCCATCTGTAAACTACCCACCCAATTTACCTACCTCACCCCCCATACTGCTTTTATTTATTTACTTTTCTGCTCTTTTGCACACCAGTATCTCTTCTTGCACATGATCATCTGATTTATCACTCCAGTGTTAATCTGCTAAATTGTAATTATTCGATTTATTGCCTACCTCATGCCTTTTGCACACATTGTATATAGATTCTCTTTTTTTTCTACCATGTTATTGACTTGTTTATTGTTTACTCCATGTGTAACTCTGTGTTGTCTGTTCACACTGCTATGCTTTATCTTGGCCAGGTCGCAGTTGCAAATGAGAACTTGTTCTCAACTAGCCTACCTGGTTAAATAAAGGTGAAATAAAAAATTAAAAAAGAATTACTGAAACAGGACCCAAGTGGTATATATAAAGATCCAGTCCATTAAAAAAATTGGAGACCTCTTACACTTCAGTGTTGTGATGCAAAAATCCTAGCAAAATGCTTGGCGCATAGAATAAAAAAAGTTTTGTCAGATATTATTCATCCTAATCAGACAGGTTTTTACATGGACGATACATTGGAGATAATATAAGGCTAGTACTGGAAACAATAGAACACTATGAAATATCGGGGACACCAGGCCTGGTTTTCATAGCTGATTTTGAAAAGGCTTTTTATAAAGTACGACTGGAGTTTATATATAAATGCCTAGAATATTTCAATTTTGGGGAATCTCTTATAAAATGGGTAAAAATTATGTATAGTAACCCTAGGTGTAAAATAGTAAATAATGGCTACATCTCAGAAAGTTTTAAACTATCTAGAGGAGTAAACAAGGTTGTCCACTATCGGCATATCTATTTATTATTGGCATCGAAATGTTAGCTGTTAAAATTAGATCAAACATTAATATTAAGGGATTAGAAATCCAGGGCCTAAAAACTAAGGTGTCATTGTACGCTGATGATTCATGTTTTCTTTTAAAACCACAACTAGAATCTCTCCACGGCCTCTTAGAGGATCTAGATACATTTGCTATCCTCTCTGGATTAAAACCAAATTATTGATAAATGTACCATATTACGTATTGGATCACTAAAAAATAGACATTTTACATTGCCATGTAGTTTTACCAATTAAATGGTCTGACGGTGATGTGGGACATACTCGGTATACAAAATCCCAAAAGAAAGAAATGATTCTACTCCAATAAATTTTTATAGAAAGTTAGCAAAAATAGATAAGATCTTGCTACCATGGAAAGGAAAATACCTGTCTATTTGTGGGAAAATCACCCTGATTAACTCTTTAATCATATCACAGTTTACCTATTTGCTTATGGTTTTGCCTACACCTAGTGACCTGCTTTTTAAATATATGAACAAAAAAATATTCAATTTATTTGGAACGGCAAGCCAGATAAAATTAAAAGGGCCTATTTATATAACGAATATGAATTCGGAGGCAGAAATTATTAAATATTAAAGCATTAGACCTCTCACTAAAGGCATCAGTCATACAAAGTTATACTTAAATCCAAACTGGTTCTCTAGTAGATTGGTACGAATGTCTCATCCTATGTTCAAGAAGGGCCTTTTTCCCTTTATTCAGATTACACCCTGCTCACTTTCGGTTGCTTGAAAAAGGAAATAATCTCCAAAATATCTTTTTATTTTTAAACAAGCCTTAGAAAGTTGGTTGCAATTTCAGTTTAATCCACCTGAAAGGACGGAACAAATAGTACAACAAATCTTGTGGTTAAATTCAAATATAGTAATTGATAAAAACTGTATTTATCGAAGAAATGTTTTTAAAAAAGGTATAATTTTTGTGAATGATATCATAAATAGGACTGGTGGAGTAATGTCACACATGCAGCTAACACAGACATATGGAAATGTCTGCTCTACCCAAATTACAACCAATTAATTGCAGCATTACCACAAAAATGAAGAGGCAGGTGGAAGGGGATAAAAGTAAGGAACTTGTATGTCGGCCTTATATTAAAGACATAAATGGTTAAAGAAAAGTGTGATAAATAAAAACATATACCAATTTCATTTAAGGACCAAAAAACTTACAGCTGTGCCATATAAATTGCAAAATAGTTGGGAAGAGATTTTCGTGTACCCATTCCATGGCACATGGTTTATGAATTGATACGCAAAACAACGCCGATTCAAAACTTCGAATTTTTCAATTTAAATTATTGTACAAAATTCTTGCAACTAATAGAATGTTATATATATGGGGATACAATCTTCTCAGCTCTGTAGATTCTGCTGTGAGGAGGCAGAGTCATTAGACCATTTATTTGGTATTGTCCCGCATGTAGCTCGTTTTTGGTCACAGTCCAGGAATGGTTGAAGAATTGCAACATTTGCGTAGAACTAACGCAACAGATAGCAATACTGGGGGATTTGAAAGCCATAGTCAATCAATCAATAATATAATAATTATTTTAGCAAAAATGTTTATTTTTAATTTACAATCCGTGGAAGCTATGAGAATAGGAAGATTCAAATCTTTTGTGAAGCATCACAGCACAGCTGAAAAATATATGGCAAATAAAATCCGAAATGGATGATGTTGGAAGATAGATGGGAAGGTTGAGTGGAGCTGAAGGGTGGGACTAATAACAAGATAAACAATGTAGGGCATACGGGATCTGTGAAATGTGTATAGGTGCGGAGCTATTGTGAAATAGCACAGTTACAAGTGGAAATCAAACTGGATGGACAACAGAAATAGAGGAAGGACTAAGAACAAACAAGAGAGAACTATTATAAAGTAGACTGTGTCTGTAAATGTGTATAAGATGTATAAATTGAAGGTAAAAAACAGAAATGTTTATCAGTTTACTCCAATTGGGGGATCGGTGGTAGGGTTTGCAGGAATAATAATAAAGGTATACTCTTTTTAAAAAAGTATGTTATGTCTATGTAGGTATGTGTATGTATATATGTGTATATGTATGCATACGTGAATGGATATATATATTTACCAAAAAAAATATGGGGGATTGGAAATGATGCAGACAATTACATTGGAAACAACATTCTTTCCGCAATATTAAGCTGATCCACCCCCCAAAAAAATAAAAAATAAAATAAAAAGACTAAAAAAAATATTTAAAAAAATATACTTGTATGTTTGAGAAATTTGATTTATGAGATTTCTGTTGATTTGTATTTGGCGCCCTGCAATTTCATTGGATGTTGGCGAGGGGTTCCGCTAGACAGGTTCCATACGTGTTATTTCATAGTTTTGATGTCTTTGCTATTATTCTACAATGTAGAAAATAGTACAAAATAAAGGAAAAACCCTGGAATGAGTAGGTGTGGCAACTTTTGACTGGTACTGTATGCAAATGTGTTCGTTTTTTATTTGTAATACATTTGCAACAATTTCAAAAAATCAGTTTTTGCTTTGTCATTATGGGGTATTGTGTGTAGTTGGATTAAATCGTTTTTCCCCTCATCAATCTTAGAATAAGGCTGTAGCGTAACAAAATGTGAAACGAGTCAAGGGGTCTGAATACTTACGGAATGCTCTCTGTTGCCATTTTGACGATTCTATATGTATACTGATTCGTTACTGTGATTTATTTGCAATTTGATGTTCCAAACATATTGCTCATTCCCCCTGTCACTATTCCCCAGGTCGTTGCTCTGAAGGAGACTGTGTTCTCAGTCAACTCACCTGGTGAAATAAGGGTACAATAAATTAAATATGTCTGGTGAAGAGAGACTGAGCATATTGATCAGTCATGGAAATAAGTGCTGAAAACACGTTGTCTCACTATTTAAAACGACGCTGGAGAACAAGCCACACGATGACGTGGGTTTATTTGTATTCATTGATACTTGGTATAATATCATCCCAAAATAATATTGCGATTTGTAACTATCATTTTCCCCCTCTCACATCTGTTGTACCTTCCGTCTATGCTGCAGGTCTGGTTGGGGGTTAGGACTAGGGGTTAAGACTAGGGGTTAAGACTAGGGGTTAAGACTAGGGGTTAAGACTAGGGGTTAGGACTAGGGGTTAAGACTAGGGGTTAAGGTTACCTTGTGTTGACACCTGTTGTATTCAGCATTTCACTGTAATGTCTACACCTGTTGTATTCAGCATTTCACTGTAATGTCTACACCTGTTGTATTCAGCATTTCACTGTAATGTCTAAACCTGTTGTATTCGGCGCACGTGACAAATAAACTTTGATTTGAACAGCTGAAGATGTATTTTAAAGAACTGATTGGGTCTCTACTTGACACCAACAAACATCCCATAATATCTGGCCCCCTGCCCTCCCTAAATCGTTGAACGTTTCAGCAGACTTTTATCCCTCCATAACTGCCTACGAGACTATTACAGCTCTGTGGGTGTAACATTTATTGACAAATTTAATACTTCTGGAAACAAAGCTCATTTTATGAGGAGGATGGGATCCACCCAAACAATTGGGTTCCTGGATCCTTTCACAGCATTATAAAGCTGCGTTGAGACAATGACTTATCAATGACCCAAGTCCAGCTCAGTTAATACCTACCATTGAGACAATGACTTATCAATGACCCAAGTCCAGCTCAGTTAATACCTACCATTGAGACAATGACTTATCAATGACCCAAACCCAGCTCAGTTAATACCTACCATTGAGACAATGACTTATCAATGACCAAACCCAGCTCAGTTAATACCTACCATTGAGACAATGACTTATCAATGACCCAAACCAGCTCAGTTAATACCTACCATTGAGACAATGACTTATCAATGACCCAAGTCCAGCTCAGTTAATACCTACCATTGAGACAATGACTTATCAATGACCCAACCCAGCTCAGTTAATACCTACATTGAATGACTTATCAATGACCCAGCCCAGCTCATTAATCCATTGTGTTGCTGAGTTGTCATAATGCTCTCAGCAAATGTACATTATCCCAGGGGACGTTGGAAGATACAATGTAAGTAGCCTAATTTATGTCCATCTGTTAGGCCTCATTTAAATTATATTGTGAAGTACATTTTTGTTCCTGAACTTATTTAGCCATAAAAGGGATGAATACTTATTGACTTAAGACATTTCAGCTTTATTTATTTTTTATTAATTTGTAAAAAAAATAAAAATAATATCAATTCCACTTTGACATTATGTGGTAATACTGTGTGTAGGCCAGGAAAACACAATCCCAATTCAACCCATTTTAAATTCAGGCTATAACACAACATTTGGGGGGAAAAGTCAAGGGGTGTGAAGACTTTGAAGGCACTGTATCATATTAATTGAATATTGAAATCATTTCAAATGCCCATCCCTAAAACTACACTAGGTGATGGGCCAGTAAGCGAAAGATCGCTGGTTCCAATACCTGCGACGCCAAGGTGAAAAATCTGTTGATGTGCCTTGAACAAGTCACTTAACCCTAATTTGCTCCAGGGACACCGTACTACTATGGCTGACCCTGTAAAACAATATATTTCACTGCATCTATCCGGTGTGTGACAATAAAATTAAATTAATAATACACTATAATACACTACAATAAAATAAAATGAATGTTACACTATAATACACTACAATAAAAGGTTGGAAGACATTACACCACTTTACACCTTTAGCAAGACAATAAACTCACCAGTAAGAGGAAGTCAAAACA
>NW_019944065.1:158016-172571 GCF_002910315.2 Salvelinus sp. IW2-2015 | reverse complement strand
TGTGTTGCTGCAGGTCTGGTTGGGGGTTAGAGTTAGTGGTTAAGGTTACCTTGTGTTGCTGCAGGTCTGGTTGGGGGTTAGGATAGGGGTTAAGGTTACTTTGTGTTGCTGCAGGTCTGGTTGGGGGTTAAGACTAGGGGTTAAGGTTACCTTGTGTTGTTGCAGGTCTGGTTGGGGGTTAAGACTAGGGGTTAAGGTTACCTTGTGTTGCTGCAGGTCTGGTTGGGGGTTAAGGATTAAAACTAGGGTTAAGGTTACCTTGTGTTGTTGCAGCCTGATTGGGAACAGGTTAGGGATTAAGACTAGGGGTTAAGGTTACCTTGTGTTGTTGCAGGTCTGATTGGGGACAGGTTAGGGATTAAAACTAGGGTTAAGGTTCCTTGTGTTGCTGCAGGTCTGGTTGGGGTTAAGACTAGGGGTTAAGGTTACCTTGTGTTGTTGCAGGTCTGGTTGGGGGTTAAGACTAGGGGTTAAGGTTACCTTGTGTTGTTGCAGGTCTGGTTGGGGGTTAAGACTAGGGGTTAAGGTTACTTGTGTTGTTGCAGGTCTGATTGGGGAACGGGTTAGGACTAGGGGTTAAGGTTACCTTGTGTTGCTGCAGGTCTGGTTGGGGGTTAGGATTAAAACTAGGGGTTAAGGTTACCTTGTGTTGTTGCAGGTCTGGTTGGGGGTTAGGGATTAAACTAGGGGTTAAGGTTACCTTGTGTTGCTGCAGTCTGGTTGGGGTGAGGACTAGGGGTTAAGGTTACCTTGTGTTGCTGCAGGTCTGGTTGGGGGTTAGGTTAAAACTAGGGGTTAAGGTTACCTTGTGTTGCTGCAGCTCTGGTTGGGGGTTAAGGATTAAAACTAGGGTTAAGGTTACCTTGTTGCTGCAGGTCTGGTTGGGGTTAAGGATTAAAACTAGGGGTTAAGGTTACTTGTGTTGTTGCAGGTCTGGTTGGGGGTTAAGACTAGGGGTTAAGGTTACCTTGTGTTGTTGCAGGTCTGGTTGGGGGTTAAGACTAGGGGTTAAGGTTACCTTGTGTTGTTGCAGGTCTGGTTGGGGGTTAAGACTAGGGGTTAAGGTTACCTTGTGTTGTTGCAGGCCTGATTGGGACCGGTTTAGGATTAAAACTAGTGGTTAAGGTTACCTTGTGTTGCTGCAGGTCTGGTTGGGGGTTAGACTAGGGGTTAAGGTTACCTTGTGTTGTTGCAGGTCTGGTTGGGGGTTAAGACTAGGGTTAAGGTTACCTTGTGTTGTTGCAGGTCTGGTTGGGGGTTAAGACTAGGGGTTAAGGTTACCTTGTGTTGTTGCAGGTCTGATTGGGAACAGGGTTAGGACTAGGGGTTAAGGTTACCGTGTGTTGCTGCAGGTCTGGTTGGGGTTAAGACTAGGGGTTAAGGTTACCTTGTGTTGCTGCAGTCTGGTTGGGGTTAGGATTAAAACTAGGGGTTAAGGTTACCTTGTGTTGTTGCAGGTCTGGTTGGGGGTTAGGGATTAAAAACTAGGGGTTAAGGTACCTTGTGTTCTGCAGGTCTGGTTGGGGGTGAGGACTAGGGGTTAAGGTTACCTTGTGTTGCTGAGGTCTGGTTGGGGGTTAGGGATTAAAACTAGGGGTTAAGGTTACTTTGTGTTGCTGCAGGTCTGGTTGGGGTTAAGGATTAAACTAGGGTTAAGGTTACCTTGTGTTGCTGCAGGTCTGGTTAGGGGTTAAGGATTAAAACTAGGGGTTAAGGTTCCTACCTTGTTTCTGCAGGTCTGATTGGGGGTTAAGACTAGGGTTAAGGTTACCTTGGTGTTGTTGCAGGTCTGGTTGGGGGTTAAGACTAGGGGTTAAGGTACTTGTGTTGTGCAGGTCTGGTTGGGGTTAAGATAGGGGTTAGGTTACCTTGTGTTGTTGCAGGTCTGGTTGGGGGTTAAGACTGGGGTTAAGGTTACCTTGTAACTCACCAGTAAGAGGAAGTCAACTCACCAGTAAGAGGAAGTCAACTCACCAGTAAGAGGAAGTCAACTCACCAGTAAGAGGAAGTCAACTCACCCAGTGATCTTCTTCAGCAGATGATGCAGTATGTTGAGGGACTTGGCTGGTCTGCAGGGTAGAGACAGAGGAGAGTGGAGACAGAGAGTGGAGAGTAGAGAGAGAGGAGAGAGATGAGAGAAAAGAGTAGAGTAGAGAGAGGAGAGTGGAGACAGAGGAGAGACAAGAGTAGAAAGAGATGAGTAGATAGACGAGAGAGCAGAGGAAGAGACAGAGAGTGGAGAGTAGAGAGAGAGAGGAGAGAGATTAGAGTAGAGAGAGGAGAGAGATTAGAGTAGAGAGAGGAGAGAGATTAGAGTAGAGAGAGGAGAGAGAGAGTATAATACAGATGGGGGAGAGAGGGCATAGCAGAGAGAGACAGAGGAGAGAATAGATTACATCAGGTTGGACTGAGGATGATAGATATTAGATCATTAATTCTAACATGCATCACTGATTGTAATGCTACAATGATCACTGAGGACAGCTAGTGATGATTAGATGCATTTCTGTAGTATGGCTCTCCTGTCCTTAAGGACACTCACTTGAAGTCACAGGAAGCGTTGTGTTTCCAGTTTTCTGGCAGCTTCCGGAGCAGAGCTACCTTTGATGTGAGGGCACTGATATGACCTAGAGAGAGAGAGGGAGAAGAGAGCCCTCAGCAAGCTGGTCCTGGGGCTCTGTTCACACACAGACCCCACAGAGCCCCAGGACACCAACACAATTAGACCCAAACAAATCATGAGGGAAACAAAAAAAATGATTACTTGACACATTGGAAATAATTAACAAAAAAACACAGCAACCTAGAATGCTATTAGGCCCTAAACAGAGAGTACACCGTGGCAGAATACCTGACCAATCTGACTGACCCAAAATTAAGGAAAGCTGTGACTATGTACAGACTCAGTGAGCATAGCCTTGCTATTGAGAAAGGCCGCCGTAGGCAGACATGGCTCTCAAGAGAAGACAGGCTATGTGCACACTGCCCACAAAATTTGGTGGAATCTGAGCTGCACTTCCTGACCTCCTGACAAATGTATGACCATATTAGAGACACATATTACCCTCAGATTAAACAGATCCACAAAGAATTAGAAAAAAATCAATATTGATAAACTCCCATATCAATTGGGTGAAATACCTGTGTGCAATCATAGCAGCAGTGTAGTAGTGTAGTAGTATCTTACCTATATAGGGGACAGTGTAGTAGTATCTTACCTATATAGGGGACAGTGTAGTAGTATCTTACCTATATAAGATGACAGTATAGTAGTATCTTACCTATATAGGGGACAGTGTAGTAGTATCTTACCTATATAGGGGACAGTGTAGTAGTATCTTACCTATATGGGGACAGTTATAGTAGTATCTTACCTATATAGGGGACAGTGTAGTAGTATCTTACCTATATAGGGGACAGTGTAGTAGTATCTTACCTATATAGGGGACAGTGTAGTAGTATCTTACCTATATAGGGGACAGTGTATAGGTATCTTACCTATATAGGGGACAGTGTAGTAGTATCTTACCTATATAGGGGACAGTATAGTAGTATCTTACCTATATAGGGGACAGTGTAGTAGTATCTTACCTATATAGGGACAGTGTAGTAGTATCTTACCTATATAGGGGACAGTATAGTAGTACCTTACCTATATAGGGGACAGTGTAGTAGTATCTTACCTATATAGGGGACAGTGTAGTAGTATCTTACTATATAGGGGACAGTATAGTTAGTATTTACCTATATAGGGGACAGTGTAGTAGTATCTTACCTATATAGGGGACAGTATAAGGTCGTGTAGTAGTATCTTACCTATATAGGGGACAGTATAGTAGTATCTTACCTATATAGGGGACAGTGTAGTAGAATCTTACCTATATAGGGGACATGTAGTAGTATCTTACCTATATAGGGGACAGTGTAGTAGTATCTTACCTATATAGGGGACAGTGTAGTAGTATCTTACCTATATAGGGGACAGTGTAGTAGTATCTTACCTTATATGGACAGTGTAGTAGGATCTTACCTATATAGGGGACAGTGTAGCAGTATTTTACCTATATAGGGGACAGTGCTGGAGTGTAGTAGTGTTCACCTATATATAGGGACAGTAGTAGTGTAGTAGTCTTACCTATATAGGGACAGTGTAGTAGTATCTTACATATAGGGGACATGTAGTAGTGTCTTACCTATATAGGGGACAGTATAGTAGTATCTTACCTATATAGGGGACAGTGTAGTGAGTATCTTACCTATATAGGGGACAGTGTAGTAGTAGTATCTTACCTATATAGGGGACAGTGTAGTAGTATCTTACCTTATATAGGGGACAGTATAGTAGTATCTTACCTATATAGGGACAGTGTAGTAGTATCTTACCTATATAGGGGACAGTGTAGTAGTATCTTACCTATATAGGGGACGATGTAGTAGTATCTTACCTATATAGGGGACAGTTATAGTAGTATCTTACCATATAGGGGACAGTGTAGTAGTATCTTACCTATATAGGGGACAGTTATAGTATCTTACCTATATAGGGGACAGTTAGTAGTATCTTACCTATAAGGGACAGTGTAGTAGTATCTTACCTATATAGGGGACAGTGTAGTAGTATCTTACCTATTATGGACAGTATAGTAGTATCTTACCTATATAGGGGACAGTGTAGTAGTATCTTACCTATATAGGGACGTGTAGTAGTATCTTACCTATATAGGGACAGTATAGTATCTTACCTATATAGGGGACAGTGTAGTAGTAGTATTCTACCTATATAGGGGACAGTGTAGTAGTATCTTACCATATGGGGGAAAGTATAGTAGTATCTTACCTATATAGGGACAGTGTATGTATCTTACCTATATAGGGGACAGTGTAGTAGTATCTTACCTATATGGGGAAAGTATAGTAGTATTTTACCTATATAGGGACAGTGTAGTAGTATCTTACCTATATATAGGGCAGTGTAGTAGTGTAGTAGTATCTTACCTATATAGGGGACAGTGTAAGTAGTATCTTACCTATATAGGGGACAGTGTAGTAGTATCTTACCTATATAGGGACAGTTGTAGTAGTATCTTACCTATATAGGTGACAGTGTAGTAGATTCTTACCTATATAGGGGACAGTGTAGTAGTATCTACCTATATAGGGACAGTGTAGTAGTATCTTACCTATATAGGGACAGTGTAGTAGTATCTTACCTATATGGGGGACAGTGTAGTAGTATCTTACCTATATAGGGGACAGTGTAGTAGTATCTTACCTATATAGGGGACAGTGTAGTAGTATCTTACCTATATAGGGGACAGTTAGTAGTATCTACCTATATAGGGACAGTATAGTAGTATCTTACCTATATAGGGGACAGTGTAGTAGTATCTTACCTATATAGGGGACAGTATAGTAGTATCTTACCTATATATGGGGACAGTTGTAGTAGTATCTTACCTATATAGGGGACAGTGTAGTAGTATCTTACCTATATAGGGGACAGTGTAGTAGTATCTTACCTATATATAGGGGACAGTGTAGTAGTGTAGTAGTATCTTACCTATATAGGGGACAGTGTAGTAGTATCTTATCTATATAGGGGACAGTGTAGTAGTATCTTACCTATATGGGGACAGTGTAGTAGTATCTTACCTATATAGGGGACAGTGTAGTAGTATCTTACCTATATAGGGACAGTGTAGTAGTATCTTACCTATATAGGGACAGTGTAGTAGTATCTTACCTATATAGGTGACAGTGTAGTAGTATCTTAACTATATAGGGGACAGTGTAGTAGTAGTATCTTACCTATATAGGGACAGTATAGTAGTATCTTACCTATATAGGGGACAGTGTAGTAGTATCTTACCTATATAGGGGACAGTGTAGTAGTATCTTACCTATATAGGGGACAGTGTAGTAGTTCTTCCTATATAGGGGACAGTGTAGTAGTATCTTACCTATATGGGACAGTGTAGTAGTATCTTACCTATATAGGGACAGTGTAGTAGTATCTTACCTATATAGGGACAGTGTGTAGTATCTTACCTATATAGGGGACAGTGTAGTAGTATCTTACCTATATAGGGGACAGTGTAGTAGTGTCTTACCTATATAGGGGACGTAGTAGTATCTTACCATAATAGGGGACAGTGTAGTAGTATCTTACTATATAGGGGACAGTGTAGTAGTATCTTACCTATATAGGGACAGTGTAGTAGTATCTTACCTATATAGGGGCAGTGTAGTAGTGTCTTACCTATATAGGGGACAGTGTAGTAGTATCTTACCTATATAGGGGACAGTGTAGTAGTATCTTACCTATATAGGGGACAGTGTAGTAGTATCTTACCTATATAGGGACAGTGTAGTAGTATCTTACCTATATAGGGGACAGTGTAGTAGTATCTTACCTATATAGGGGACAGTGTAGTAGTTCTTACCTATATAGGGGACAGTGTAGTAGTATCTTACCTATATAGGGACAGTGTAGTAGTATCTTACCTATATAGGGGACAGTGTAGTAGTATCTTACCTATATAGGGACAGTGTAGTAGTATCTTACCTATATAGGGGACAGTGTAGTAGTATCTTACCATATAGGGACAGTGTAGTAGTATTTACCTTATAGGGACAGTATAGTAGTATCTTACCTATATAGGGGACAGTGCTGGATGTAGTTGTGTCTAGCCCACAGCCGGCAGGCCTCAGTCTTAGTTAGACTCTCCACTCCATAAGAAAGCTGGTACTCCATCTTGGACAGGACATAGACAGGACTAGCTGCAGGACACACACACAGTTTACTCAACACAGTGAACAGCATATACCAGCTAGGTGGTACATGTTTACAAAGAGAGTATATTAAAACCAAAAAATGTTTTAAGTGAAATATAAACTTTTGTCTGAAGCCGAAAAAGACATGAAATTCTAAAGTTAATTTATGGCTTTTCAGCAGCCCTGAACCTGTATTTGGTCGACGTACTGCAACAACAACTCACATTGGACGGGTTGATTAGGATTCAAACCTCTCAAACAGCCTAATACTCTTAGAGGAGGTGGACCCCATTAATGTACTTGGTAATGTAAATGTGTTTTATCATGTAAGACATCATGTCATTCATGTAATCATTATGGGAGGTTTTTCCAGACACAGATCAAGCCTGGCTCTGGACAACACAAGGTCAATGGAAGATCTCCAGACAAGTATATTTCTGGGTCGGCGAGGTTCAAAAGTGATTGTGGCAAAATGTGTGCGTATTTTTTTCTGATCTCATGAACTGGTCAGGTAAAACCCTGTGGTTGTGTGTGTGTGTGTGTGTGTGTGTGTGTGTGTGTGTGTGTGTGTGTGTGTGTGTGTGTGTGTGTGTTGGTTTCCAGACCTTGTTGCTGGTGCCCAGCCTGCGAGTGTGTGCCAGACAGACGTCACTCCGCACCAGCAGCAGCAGGTCCTGTAGACCGTACAGTTTATACAGCAGGTTTCCTTCCTCTGGAGATGAATAGTCCTCCTCATCCTCAGCCCCCCCATGAGATCATCACACAGCAGCCCTGGGGGGGAACATTAACATTTAACACAGTAGCCTGGGGGGGGGGACACATTAACATGTAACACAGCAGCCCTGGGGGGGGGATACATTAAATGTAACACAGCAAGCCTGGGGGCACATTAACATGTAACACAGCAGCCCGGGGGGGACACATTAACATGTAACACAGCAGCCCGGGGGGGGACACATTAACATGTAACACAGCAGTCCTGGGGGGACACATTAACATGTTACACAGCAGCCCTGGGGGGACACATTAACATGTAACACAGCAGTCCTGGGGGGACACATTAACATGTTACACAGCAGCCCTGGGGGGACACATTAACATGTAACACATCCACAGCTATCATCATTACACACATACCATGCTACAGTCTCACATACTGAATATATTTGTATCTGTCTGTGTTGATGGTTAATACTAACGTTTTTGTTGTACAGTCTTCCTGTTGTCTATTGGTCCAGATTGAGAAGGGGCGTCGACATACGTCTCTCCATCCTGGGTACTCTCCAGGTAGTTGGACACACAAGGCTTCACCAGCGACTGGGGGTTTGGGTTGGAGAGGGGTTCTGCAGGCTGGAAGGAGCAGGGTCTGGCTGGATCCTGGGTCTGGTTGTTAGAGGGTTTGAGCATGGCCTTCTGCATGGCTAGGATCTGACCCAGCTGGTCACAGCCTCCTGGTACCTTAGCCTTCCTGGCCACTCTCCTTGTCCCAGTGGCGAGGGGTGGTGGTGAGGAGGCAGAGGGGGATCGGGGGGTGTCATGTTGATGTGTTGGGGAGAGTTGGGTCACCGTGGTTGGGGGTAACCTGTTGGTGGTGGAGACTGGGGATACAGGGTCATCAATCACCAGGCGCTCGTCTTCTGAGTCTCCACCGGAGGATACCTGCTCCTCCTGTACAGAGCCAGGTTTCAGCTGATTGGCTGAAGGGACAGTAGCAGTCAATGATTGTTCAGCACAGCTCCGCTCTCTCCCCTCTGTCTCTGAAACCACCTTCGTGTTTGTCCATAAGTTCACCTCTTCGTCCTGGGTTCTGCTGGCCTTAGATACCTCTTTAACCAGGGCCCCACTGCACTGTTTAGACTTGGTTTGAGGCTGACTGACCGAGTCTTTCTGTACATTATGGGTCTTTAGCCTCTTGGGGGACTGAGTCGTTTCTCCAAACGTTTCTAGGTCTGTGAGATCCAGTCCAAAGTCCAGACCAGAAGTCTCAAACGACACCAGCATCCTCTGGGAGCTCTCCTGTAGAGCACACACTGAATTAGAGCTCTCCTGTAGAGCACACACTGAGTTAGAGCTCTCCTGTAGAGCACACACTGAGTTAGAGCTCTCCTGTAGAGCACACACTGAGTTAGAGCCCTCTCCTGTAGCGGAGCACACAACTGAAGTTAAGAGCTCTCTCTGGTAGCACACACACTAAGAATTGAGCTGGCTCACTGAGCAGAGAACAACACACACTAGTTAGTTAGAAAAGCCTACCGGAGAGCCACACCTGAAAGTTAAAGCGTAAGACGCTCCTATTAAAGAACACACTTGAGTTGAGAATAAAACCTAACTTTACTCTAGCAAGGAAAACAATTACAAACATCTGCTTTGAAACCAATGTAGGATTAGGCTACAACAGCTAGGAGATGTAGGTTAAGGTCAGGATTAGGCTACAGACAGATAGGAGATGTAGGGTTAAGGTCAGGTTAGGCTACATACAGCTAGGAGATGTAGGGTTAAGGTCAGGGTTAGCTACATACAGCTAGGAGATGTAGGGTTAAGGTCAGGATTAGGCTACATACAGCTAGGATGTAGGGTTAGGTCGGGTTAGGCTACATACAGAGCTAGGAGATGTAGGGTTAAGGTCAGGATTAGGCTACATACAGCTAGGAGATGTAGGGTTAAGGTCAGGTAGTTAGGCTACAGACAGCTAGGAGTGTAGGGTTAAGGTCAGGTGTTAGGCTACATACAGCTAGGAGATGTAGGTTAAGGTCAGGGTTAGGCTACATACAGCATGAGATGTAGGTTAAGGTCAGGGTTAGGCTACATACAGCTAGGAGATGTAGGGTTAAGGTCAGGGTTAGGCTACAAACAGCTAGGAGATGTAGGGTAAGGTCAGCATTAGGCACATACAGCTAGGAGATGTAGGGTTAAGGTCAGGGAGTAGTGCGCTAACAGACACGCTAGGAGATGGTAGGGTTAAGGTCAGGGTTAGAGACGAATCAGGCTAAGGAATGTAGGGAATATAATCAGGTTAGCAACAAATAACAACTAGGAGATGTGGGTTACCAGGCCAGGTTAGTTAGGGCTACAGACATGCCTAGCCCGAATAGTAAGAGGGTTAAGTCAGCGGTTTAAGGCAACAGTACGATGCTGAGGAGAATGTAGGATTAAATGTCGAGAGGGTTAAGTTTAGAAAAGCCTAACAGACAGCTAGGATGTAGGGATGATAGGTTTCGATGGCTGTAATACGCTAACATGACAGCTAGACAGATAGATGTAGCGTCTAAGCCCTCTAACGAGGCTTAGGGCTAACATACAAGATAGGAGAATGTAGAGTTAAAAGATAGATCAGGTTAAGTAGGCCATACAAGAAACAGCTAGCGAAGATGTAGGCGGTTCCAAATCAGGAAAAATAGGCTACACAAAATACAACTCAGACACAATGTTTACAGGGTAGAGTCAAGGATATCAGATAAATAGGTTACAGACCAGCTAGGAGCCCTGTAAGGTTAGATCAGATCAGGGGTTAGTAACACATACAGCTAGGTAAGGTATGCGTACGGAGCTAAGGTCAGGGTTAGGCTCATAACAAGCTAGGAGTTATTAGGGTTAAGTCAGGCATTCGGCTATCATCAGCTAGAGATGTAGGTTGTTAAGGATCAGGTAGTTATTAGGCTACATACAGCTAGGAGATGTAGGGTTAAGGTCAGGGTTAGTTAGGCTACAGACAGCTAGGAGATGTAGGGTTAAGGTCAGGATTAGGCTACAGACAGCTAGGAGATGTAGGGTTAAGGTCAGGATTAGTTAGGGTACATACAGCGGGTAGTTGATTGTTCATAGCTGGAGTCTCAGTCATGAGTTGGAAGACATTCTTGGTTCCAGTCTTGTTGACTGACAGCTTCATGCTCTCCTCATGGAACAGCAGACTCCTCTCTCTCACAGTCATCTCTGTCTGCAGCAGTGGAGGGTCGATGTACACCGTCTTACTCTGGCTACTGCCTGCAATACAGATAGATTACAGGTCTGCTGGTCCACATCATGAAAACTAGTTTATTAAACAGATGTTGACTTTATGGCAGGTCTGAACATGGTAGATCTCTCATTGGACTGTTCAACGTTGGTCTGACCAATTGGAATCTATGCTTCAAAACAGTTTTGATCACCTGGACTGGGAAATGTTCCGGGTCACCTCTGGGAATAGTACAGACATATACACTGACTCTGTGACTGGGTTCACCAGGAAGTACATAGAGGATGTTGTTAAGACTGTGATGACTAGAACTTATCCAAACCTAAAAACGTGGATAGACGGCAGCATTCATGCAAAAGGAAAGTGTGAACCACCGCATTTAACCACGGCAAGGTGACTGGGAACATGGACGTGTACAAACAGACCAATAGGCACAAACGACAGCACAGGGACAAAGTGGAGCTGCAATTCAACGGCTCAGACACACAATATGTGGCAGGGACTCCAGGCAATCACAGACAATAAAGGGAGAGCCAGCCACGTTGCGGACACCAACACCTCCCGTACAAGTTAAAGACCTTGTTCGCCCGCTTTGAGGAAAACACCACCGAGCCACCAACGCATGCCCCGCCTCTCATGAAGACTGTGTGCTACCGATCTCTGTCGCTGACGTGAGTAAGTGATTTAAGCGTGTTAACCATCGCAAGGCTACTGGCCCCAGACGGTATCCAAAGCCACGTCCTCAGAGCATATGCAGACCAACTGGCTGGAGTGTTTATTGACATATTCAATCTCTCCAAATACCAGTCTGTTATCCCCACTTTCTTCAAGATATCCAGCATTGTTTCTGTACCCAAGAAAGCAAAAGTAACTGAACTAAATGACTGTCGCCATGTAACACTCACTTCTGTCATCACAAATTGCTTTAAAAGGCTAGTTAAGGATCATCATATCAGCTCCACCTTACACGACACCCTAGATCCACTATAATTTGCATACCGCCCCAATAGATCCACGGGCAACGCAATCACCTGTGTAAAGCCCTATCCCATCTGGACAAGAGGAATACCTATGTAAGAATGCTGTTCATTGACTAGAGCTCAGCCTTCAACACCATAGTGCCCTACAAGTTCATCACTAAGCTCAGGGCCCTGGGTCTGAACTCCTCCTTGTGGAACTGGGTCCTGAACTGGGGCACACTGCCTGCCCTCCAAGACATCTACAGCACCCGGTGTCACAGGAAGGCCAAGAATCTCAAAAGACCACAGCCACCCGAGCCCCGGCCTGTACACCCCACTACCATCTAGATTGAAGGTGTACATTTGTAAATTCAGAGCGTTTCACTCTCGGGAACATTCAGAGAGTACACTGGACGATCTGGCAGAGGAGTAGGGTTGATCGGAGCATTCTGACCTAACAACAGCAGTCAAGCACCCAAGATAACTGGCTAATGTTGGCTAGCTGGATAGCTATTTCGCTTTTTTGCCAATGTTTACTGACACCGGCCATATTCAACGGGTGTTGAGCGTTCGTAAATTAGTCAGTTATTCTGCGCTCTGGCACACTCAGACGAGAGTGATCTGAAATCGTAGTAGATAGCCGGAGCGAATTTACCAGCTACGTCTATCAACAGTTGTGGCAGTGACATCATAAACATTCTATTGAAAAACATTCTATTGTATAATATTGCATAATGGAGGCTTTTGTTTAGACATGTAGCTAATGAACCATAATCCCAACTCATAACGTTAATACCCTGCATGAATCTGCAGGTAGCTAACCAACCAGGTTCAATGTTAGCTAGCTAACATTAGGCTATAACTAGCAATGCAAATGGCTCTGAGATACAAATAATATTACTATACAGATCATACACGTAACGTTAGCTAGCTAGCCAGCCAGCTAACGTTAGCTAGCTAGCTAACAGGACACTAACTTGAAACAAAAACAACTGACAAAATTAGAAACATGTAATATCTGAAAATGTAGCTAACTAGACTCTCTTATCGGTATTCATGGTTGGACGCTTCTCCCTCTGTCACGGATGCCATGGTTGCCCTTAGTTTGAAGATGTAATCCAGATCCTCGTGTTTTCTCATCAGACTCTAATTCCACTGATTTACAAACTCGGTCCTCCAGAAGGTGGAGAGCAACACTGATGCAGTTCTACTACGTGATGTCTTTCAAACAGCCGCGTTACAAAGATTACCTGCACATACTGAGCAGCTCATATTAAAGACAGAAGCCCTCCTACATGGCAGACCAATCCAAACTCATCTCTTGGCATGTCCAGCCCATTCATTATCCCAGCCAATCATGGCTAGCGGGAAGGTTGCCACCTTTTTCCGTGGCTAAACCAACTAGGCTCGTAATTTAACAACTGTATTGGTATTTACAGATGGCATACAAGTTTGTAATTAAGACACAAGAAAGTTCACGTGTTCCAGAAGACAATTCTGCCAAAAAAACACATTTTGATGAATAAAAAAGTTTACGTTGAAATGCCTCTCCTGTGAAGTAGTGACGTGCAACATACGCCTAGTTTTCAAAAATGAGTCACAAATGTTTTGGTACCCTTCCCCAGGTCTGTACCTCGACACAAAAATTCCTTCGACCTCATGGCTTGGTTTTTGCTCGTACATGCACTGTCAAGTGTGGGACCTTATATAGACAGGTGTGTGCCTTTCCAAATTATGTCCAATCAATTGAATTTACCGCAGGTGGACACCAATCAAGTTGTAGAAACATCTCAAGGATGATCAATGTAAACAGAAACAGGATGCACCTGAGCTCAATTTCGAGTTTCATAGCCGAGGGTCTGAATACTTATGTAAATAAGGTATCTGTTTTTTATTTTTAATACATTTGCAAACATTTCTAAAAACCTGTTTTTGCTTTGTCATTATGGGGTATTGTATGTAAATTGATGAGAGAAAAAAAGTATTTAATCCATCTTAGAATAAGGCTGTAACGTAACAAAATGTGGAAAAAGGGAAGGGGTCTGAATACTTTCCGAACACACTGTAGCCATGTTATTACCTGGTACTTCCTGTATATATCCATGTTATTACCTGGTACTTCCTGTATATATCCATGTTATTACCTGGTACTTCCTGTATATATCCATGTTAATACCTTTACTGGTACTTCCTGTATATAGCGATTTCATTATCTGGTACTCTGATATTAGCATGTTATTACCTGGTACCTCTGTATATATCCATGATTTTACCTTATACTTCTGTATATATCCATGTTATTACCTGCGTATTCCTGTATATAGCCTCGTTCGGTCTTCCGTATAGCCATGTTATTACCTGGTACTCCCTGTATTATAGCCATGTTATTACTGGTACTTCCTGTATATAGCCACGCTTTACTTGGTACTCCCTGTATATAGCCAGCTATTACCTGGTACTCCCTGTATATAGCCATGTTATTACTGGTACTTCCCTGTATATAGCAGCTTATACTGTACTCCCTGTATATACCACGTTATTACTGGTACTCCCTGTATATCACGTTATTACCTGGTACTCCCTGTATAAGGCCACTATTACCTGGTACTCCCTGTATATAGGCCATGGTAATTACCTGGTACTCTGTTATATAGCCACCGTTATTACACTGGTACTCCCTGTATATAGCCCTGCTATTCCTGGTACTCACCTGTATATAGCCATGTTATTACCTGGTACTCCCTGTATATAGCCACGTTATTACTGGTATCCTGTGTATAGCCAGCTATTTGGTACTCCCTGTTATAGCCATGTTATTAACCTGGTACTCCCTGTATATAGCATATTCTGACTAAACACGTTATTACCCA